>NC_046172.1:31490872-31568300 GCF_011064425.1 Rattus rattus
ATGCCCTTCAAGAGAGGAATGGATACAGAAAATGTGGTAAATCTACACAATGGATTGCTGCTCAGGTATCAAAAAATGAGTTCATGAAATTCATAGGCAAATGGATGTAACTTGAAAATATCATCCTGAGTGAGGTAACCCAAACACACACACAGACAAACACACACACACACACACACACACACACACACACACACACACACACACACACACGGTATGCACTCACTGATAAGTGGATATTAGCCCTAAAAGCTTGAATTACCCAAGACACATTCCACAGACCACATGAAGCTCAAGAAGATGGATGACCAAGTGTACATGTTTCCAGTCCTTCTTAAAAGGGAATATGGAGACTAAGTTTGGAGCAGAGACAGAAGGAATGGACATTCAGAGCCTGCCCTACCCTACCTGGGGATCTAGCCCATATATTTACAGTCACCAAAACTAGACAATATTGATGAAGCCAAGAGGTACATGCTGACAGGAGCCTGATATAGCTTTCTTCTAAGAGGCTCAGCCAGAGCATGACAAATACAGAGGTGAATGCTAGTAGTAAATCATTGAACTGAGAATGGGGTCCACATTGAAGGAGTTTCAGAAAGGATTGAAGGAGCTGATGGGGCTTGCAACCCCGTAAGAACAACTATACCAACCAACCAGTGCTCCCAGGGACTAAACCATTACCCAAAGACTATACATAGACTGACCCATGGCTCCACTTGCATATGCTGCAGAGGATGGCCCTGTTGGACACCAATGGGAGGAGAAGTGCTTGGTCCTGCCAAGGCTGCCCCCCAACCCAGTGTAGGAGAATGTCAATGGGGGCGGGAAGCGGGTGGTTGAGAAGAGGAACATCCTTGTAGAAGAAGAGGAGGGGATGGGCTAGGGAATAACATTCGAAAAGTAGATAAATAAAATCCAATAAATTTGTCTGAGAATCTCAAAAAAAGAAAAAGAAAGTAGGAAAGAAAGAAAGGAAAGAAGAAAGGAAGGAAGGAAGGAAGGAAGGAAGGAATGTTCAATGTTTTCCATAATCAGGGAATTGCATATGAAAATGATCCTGAGATCCTATTTTATATCCATCAGAATAGCTGAGATCAAAGCCTCAAATCACAGCATGTGCTTATGAGGATATCAGGAAACACTCCTCTATTGCTTGGGAATGTGCAACCTCTTATAACAACCTTGGGTATCAGTTTGGTGGTTTTTCAGAAACCTGGGAAAATTTCTACCTCGAGACTCAGTTATACCACTTCTGAGCATATATCCAAAGATGCCCCACTATGCCACAGACACACTTGTTCAACTATGTTCATTGCAGCTTTATTCATAATAGCCAGAAACTGGAAACAACCTAGATGTCCCTCAACTGAAGAATAGTTAAAGAAAATGTGGTACATCTATGCAATGGAATACTGTTCAGCTATTAAAAACAAAGACATCATGAGTTTTGCAGGCAAATGAATGGAACTTGAGAATATCAATCCAAGTGAGATAACCCAGAGCTAGAAAAACACATATTATATGTCCTCACTTATAAGTGGGCATGAGCTATAAAGTTCCGGATAACTGTGCTATAATCCGTGGACCCAAAGAACCTGGGTATTAAGGGGGCCCCAAGGGAGGGTGGTCGAATCTTACCCATAAGGGGAAACTAAAGAGCCCCAGGAAGTTGATGGAGAGAGAGAATTGGATAGCAGAGGAGGTGAAGAGGGGAAAGGGCATGGTCATCAGCTGTAGGGAGACCGGTTGCTGGAGAGGGCTGGAAATGAATGGAAATTGACTCTGTGGGGGCATCTCTTGGCCTACTACCTGGAGGCCTGGAACAGGAGAGGATATCAGGATTCTATGGTGGTAACCCTAGCTGAGATTTGTACCAGAGTGGGATATAGAGACTGAAGTGGCTATATCCTGTAGCCAGATATGACTTCCAGAGGAGGGGTGGGGACATCAATCCATTCACGAGATCTTCAATCCCAAAATTTGTCTTGCTTACAAGATATGCAGGGATAAAGATGGAGCAGAGACTGAGGTAACAGCCACACAATGACTATGCCAACTTGAGACTCATCCCATGTGAAAGAGCCAATCCTGACACTATTAATGATACTCTGCAATGCTGCAAGGCTTGCAGGTAGGGACATGTCTCTAGAGAGGCTTCATTCAGCTGCAGATATAGGCAGATGAGAGACCCACAACCAAATATCAGGTGGAGCTTTGGAAATCTTGCAGAAGAGTAGGAGATAGAATTGAACAAGCCAGAGGGTCAAGAACACCACAAGTAGACCTACAGAATCAACTAACCTGGGCTCATGGAGATGCATAGAGACTGGGCCACCAATCAAGGAACATGCAGGAGCTGGACCTAGGTGTCCTATTTATTTTTAGCAAATGTGCAGCTTGGTATTCATGTGGGTACCCTAACAAGTGGACCAGGGGCTATCTTGGTCTCGGTTCCCTACCAAGGGATCCCTCTTTCCTAACCAGTCTGCCTTGTCTGGCTTCAGTGGTAGAGGAGGTGCCTAGTCCTACTGGGACTAGATGTCCGAGAGTGGGGTCGTACCCAGGTTGGGGGAGGGTCCTTTCTCTGAGGGTAAGGGTAGAGATCAATCAGAGCAGGGATTTGTAAGGGTGGGACTGGGAGGAGAAGAGGGATGGGGGCTGTGACCAGGATATAAAAAGTGTAAAAGTAAATAAATTATTGAAAAAATGAAATTTAAATTACATACAAGGGAAAAGTATGTTTTTAGAGGTCTCTGGAACTTTCCACATAGATCACATTGTTAACTAGCTGCTACAGTATAAATATGTAGTCTTCCTGTAGTATAATGGCCCAAAGTATTCATCATTTATGTGACAGCATTGGAGGTAGTAGAAAATTTAATAGGTAAGATCTACAAGGAGACAAATTATAGGTGCATTCTTCTCAGAAAAGATTATTTTGTATCTCTTGGAGTAATGTAGTTTTTCTGAGATAATGATTGTAATAAAAGAGGAAAAATGACTCATAAATGGCTTAAGTATACTGCTCATCATATATTTTCTACTCATGCCCTCTGTTATTGTGATGTCATCTACTGTTGACCATTTGCAGAGCATTAGTGCCATACTTCTTGGTGGCTCCTTCCGCCACTACCATATATCATGTATCAAATCTCTGCTTTATAAAATACTCACCCTCTGATATTGATTATAACAATAGAAAGTGAAGTAATAAACCATTGGAGAGGGTTTTCTGGCCTTCAGACTCAGGATGCACTAGAGCACTGATTTTCATTAAATTATTGGACTATTCCTACTACTACTCAGTCACCACAATTGCATTAGCCAATTCTTCAACTGAATCTTCTTTTCCTTTGTTTTCACATTCTTCCTTCAATACCTACTACTATCTCTGATTGTCTGGGAAATCCAAACTAACATAGGTTTGATTTCTTTGACCTTTATTTTAGTTCTCTATATGCACGAGTCTCTGAATCCTGGCAAATACTTCCCTTAGTGACTCTATCTGAGCAAAATACCTTAGAAGCTCTCTTTTCTCAGGGTAAAGTCTTTAAAATTTTACATCCAAACCCCTCAAGTGGGTGAAAAGTCTGTTGCATTAAAAAGATGTCTTTAAGTGCCAGGTCATTGACCTCATTCATCTAGTAGTGCTAAATTCTTTGACAATTATGCAACATACTCCTTTTCTGACATACTGCACATTTTAAAAAATTTTCTGATTTGTTTATGTTGCTGATACCACTGAGAAAGCAATCAACAACCTCTATGACTTCTTCAAATTTCCTCCACCAAATTAGTCTATTATGTTTAAATCTAGTGTGAACAAAATATGAATACAATATTTTCCATGATATAACACTAATGTCATCCAGTCCAATGTCTGTTTACAAACTACAGTCCTATCTTAAATATCATGAGCATATTTTTTCAGAGATTAAAAAAACTGTATTTAAAAAATATTTGTATGTCTGTGTGAAGGTATGTGTACTTGAGTGCAGTTGATACCAGAACCTGCAATATCTTGTTGCAACCTCTAGAACTGGAGGTACAAGTAGTTGTGCGCAGTCATTCACTGTGGGTGCTTGAAACTAAACTTTGGTTCTATGTAAGTAAGATCAGCAAGCACTCTTAGATATTAATCCATCATTTCAGACCCACAAATCCAATTTTTACTCTCCACATTTCTTTCTTGTCATTGAAAAATATTTATTATATGTCTTAGTTTACTTATAAAAATTCAAAATAATGTGTACTTTAATGTCAAGATTGTTAACCCATTTCTATCTTGTTTTATATTCATACATTTATGGATACAGGGGAAATATTACAAAGGAGAAGAGAAAAATTTATTATAATTGAGAGGAAGACAAGAAATTTATTGTATTTCATTTAAAATTTTATGCATTAATTAGTGTATATTCGTTGAGTATAGTAATGAGTTTCTCTTTTTTCTTTTTTGTTATCTTTATTAACTTGAGTATTTCTTATTTACATTTCGAATGTTATTCCCTTTCCCAGTTTCCTGGCCAACATACCCCTAACCCCACCATCTCCCCTTCTATATGGGTGTTCCCCTCTCCATCCTCCCCCATTACCACCCTCCCACCAACAATCACGTTCCCTGGGGGTTCAGTCTTAGCAGGACCAAGGGCTTCCCCTTCCACTGGTGCTCTTACTAGGCTATTCATTGCTACCTATGAGGTTAGAGTCCAAGGTCAGCCCATGTATAGTCCTTGGGTAGTGGCTTAGTCCCTGGAAGCTCTGGTTGGTTGGCATTGTTCATATGTGGTCTCAAGCCCCTTCAAGCTCTTCTAGTCCTTTCTCTGATTCCTTAAACTGGGTGCCCATTCTCAGTTCAGTGGTTTGCTGCTGGCATTCGCCTCTGTATTTGCTGTATTCTGGCTGTGTCTCTCAGGAGCGATCTACATCCGGTTCCTGTCGGCCTGAACTTCTTTGCTTCATCCATCTTATCTAATTGGGTGGCTGTATATGTATGAGCCACATGTGGGGCAGGCTCTGAATGGGTGTTCCTTCTGCCTCTGTTCTAAACTTTGCCTCCCTATTCCCTGCCAAGGGTATTCTTGTTCCCCTTTTAAAGAAGGAATGAAGCATTCGCATTTTGGTCATCCTTCTTGAGTTTCATGTGTTCTGTGCATCTAAGGTAATTCGAGCATTTGGGTTAATATCCACTTATCAATGAGTGCATACCATGTGTGTTTTTCTGTGATTGGGTTACCTCACTCAGGATGATATTTTCCAGTTCCATCCATTTGCCTATGAATTTTATAAAGTCATTGTTTTTGATAGCTGAGTAATATTCATTGTGTACATGTACCACATTCTCTGTATCCATTCCTCTGTTGAAGGACATCTGGGTTCTTTGCAGATTCTGGTTATTATAAATAAGGCTGCTATGAACATAGTGGAGTATGTGTCTTTGTTATATGTTGGGGCATCTTTTGGGTATATGCCGAAGAGAAGTATAACTGGGTCCTCAGGTGGTTAAATGTCCCATTTTCTGAGGAACCTCCAGGATGATTTCCAGAATGGTTGTACCAGTTTGCAATCCCACCAACAATGGAGGAGTGTTCCTCTTTCTCCACATCCTCGAAGCATTTGCTGTCACCTGAGTTTTTGAACTTAACCATTCTCACTGGTGTGAGGTGAAATCTCAGGGTTGTTTTGATTTGCATTTCCCTTATGACTAAAGATGTTGAACATTTCTTTAGGTGTTTCTCAGCCATTCGGCATTTCTCAGCTGTGAATTCTTTGTTTAGCTCTGAACCCCATTTTTTAATAGGGTTATTTCTCTCCCTGCAGCCTACCTTCTTGAGTTCTTTATATATTTTGGATATAAGGCCTCCATCTGTTGTAGGATTGGTAAAGATCTTTTCCCAATCTGTTGCTTGCCATTTTGTCCTAACCACAGTGTCCTTTGCCTTACAGAAGCTTCGCAGTTTTATGAGATCCCATTTGTCGATTCTTGATCTTAGAGCATAAGCCATTGGTGTTTTGTTCAGGAAATTCTCTCCACTGTTCATGTGTTTGAGATGCTTCCCCACTTTTTCTTCTATTAGTTTGAGTGTATCTGGTTTGATGTGGAGGTCCTTGATCCACTTGGACTTAAGCTTTGTACAGGGTGATAAGCATGGATCGATCTGAATTCTTCTACATGTTGACCTCCAGTTGAATCAGCACCATTTGCTGAAATTGCTATCTTTTTTCCATTGGATGGATTTGGCTCCTTTGTCAAAAATCAAGTGACCATAGGTGTGTGGGTTCATTTCTGGGTCTTCAATTCTATTCCATTGGTCTATCTGTCTGTCTCTGTACCAATACCATGCAGTTTTTATCACAATTGCTCTGTAATACTTCTTGAGTTCAGGGATAGTGATTCCCCCAGATGTCCTTTTATTGTTGAGGATACTTTTAGCTATCCTGGGTTTTTTGTTATTCCAGATGAATTTGCAAATTGTTCTAACTCTCTGAAGAATTGAATTGGTAGTTTGATGGGGATTGCATTGAGTCTGTAGATCGCTTTTGGTAAAATGGCCATATTTACTATATTAATCCTGCCAGTCCATGAGCATGGGAGATCTTTCTTTCTTCTGAGGTCTTCTTCAATTTCTTTCTTCAGAGTCTTGAAGTCCTTATCATACAGATCTTTTCCTTCCTCGGTTAAAGTCACACTGAGTTATTTTATATTATTTGGGACTATTATGAAGGGTGTTGTTTCCCTAATTTCTTTCTAGGCTTCTTTTTCTTTTGTGTAGAGGAAGGCTACTGATTTATTTGAGTTAATTTTATTCCCAGTCACTTTGCTGAAGGTGTTTATCAGCTTTAGTAGTTCTCTGGTGGAACTTTTGGGATCACTTAAATATACTATAATATCATCTGCAAATAGTGATATTTTGACTTCTTCTTTTCCGATCTGTATCCCCTTGATCTCCTTTTGTTGTCTGATTGCTCTGGCTAGAACTTCAAGAACTATATTGAATAAGTAGGGAGAGAGTGGGCAGCCTTGTCTAGTCCCTGATTTTAGTGGGATTGCTTCAAGTTTCTCTCCATTTAGTTTAATGTTAGCAACTGGTTTGCTGTATATGGCTTTTACTATGTTTAGGTATGGCCTTGAAATCATATTATTTCCAGGACTTTTATCATGAAGGGGTGTTGAATTTTGTCAAATGCTTTCAGCATCTAATGAAATGATCATGTGGTTTTGTTCTTTCAGTTTGTTTATATAATGGATCACGTTGATGGTTTTTTTATATTAAACCATCCCTGCATGGCTGGGATGAAGCCTACTTGATCATGGTGGATGATTGTTTTGATGTGCTCTTGGATTCGGTTTGCCAGAATTTTATTGAGTATTTTTCGTCGATATTCATAAGGGAAACTGGTCTGAAGTTCTCTTTCTTTGTTGGGTCTTTGTGTGGTTTAGGTATAAGAGTAATTGTGGCTTCATAGATGGAATTAGTAGTGCTCCATCTGTTTCAATTTTGTGGAATAGTTTGGATAGTATTGGTATGAGGTCTTCTATGAAGGTCTGATTGAATTCTGCACTGAACCCGTCTGGACCTGGGCTCTTTTTGGTTGGGAGACCTTTAATGACTGCTTCTATTTCGTTAGGAGTTATGGAGTTGTTTAAATAGTTTATCTGTTCCTGATTTAACTTCAGTACCTGGTATCTGTCTAGGAAATTGTCCATTTCCTGAAGATTTTCAAGTTTTGTTGAATATAGGCTTTTGAAGTAGGATCTGATGATTTTTTGAATTTCCTCTGATTCTGTAGTTATGTCTCCCTTTACATTTCTCATTTTGTTAATTTGGACACACTCTCTGTTTGCTCTTGTTAGTCTGCCTAAGGGTTTATCTACCTTGTTGACTTTCTCAAAGAACCAACGTTTGGGTCTGTTCATTCTTTCTATGGTCCTTTTTGTTTCTACTTGGTTGATTTCAGCTCTGAGTTTGATTATTTCCTACCTTCTACTCCTCCTGGGTGTATTTGCTTCTTTTTGTTCTAGAGATTTTAGGTGTGCTGTCAAGCTGCTGACATATGCTCTCTCCTGTTTCTTTCTGCAGGCACTCAGAGCTATGAGTTTTCCTCTAGCACAGCTTTCATTGTGTCCCATAAGTTTGGGTATGTTGTACCTTCATTTTCATTAAATTCTAAGAAGTCTTTAATTTTTTCTTTATTTCTTCCTTGACAAGGTTATCCTTGAGTACAGCATTATTCAACTTTCATGTATATGTGAGCGTTCTTCCCTTATTTTTATTGAAAACCAGCTTTAGCCCGTGGTGGTCTGATAGGACGCATGAGATTATTTCTATCTTTCTATATCTGTTGAGGCCTGTTTTATAACCAATTATATGGTCAATTTTGGAGAAAGTACCATGAGGTGGTGAGAAGAACGTATTTCCTTTTGTTTTAGGATAGAATGTTCTATAAATATCTGTTTAGTCCATTTGGTTCATGATTTCTCTTAGTTTGTCTATGTCTCTGTTTAATTTCTGTTTCCATGACCTGTCCATTGATGAGAGTGGGGTGTTGAAATCTCCTACTATTATTGTGTGAGGTGCAATGTGTGCTTTAAACTTTAGTAAGGTTTCTTTTATGTATGTAGGTGCCCTTGTATTTGGAACATAGATATTTAGGATTGAGAGTTCATCTTGGTGGATTTTTCCTTTTATGAATATGAAGTGTCCTTCCTTATCTTTTTTGATGACTTTTAGTTGGAAATTGATTTTATTTGATATTAGAATGGCTACTCCAGCTTGCTTCTTCTGACCATTTGCTTGGAAAGTTGTTTCCCAGCCTTTCACTCTGAGGTAGTGTCTGTCTTTGTCTCTGAGGTGTGTTTCCTGTAGGCAGCAGAATGCAGGGTCCTCGTTGTGTATCCAGTTTGTTAATCTATGTCTTTTTATTGTGGAGTTGAGACCATTGATGTTGAGAGATACTAAGGAATAGTGATTATTGCTTCCTGTTATATTCATATTTGGATGTGAGGTTATGTTTGTGTGCTTTTCTTCTCTTTGTTTTGTTGCCAAGATGATTAGTTTCTTGCTTTTTCTAGGGTGTAGCTTGCCTCCTTATGTTGGGTTTTACTATTTATAATCCTTTTTGGTGCTGGATTTGTAGAAAGATATTGTGTAAATTTGGTTTTGTCATGGAATATCTTGGTTTCTCCATCTATATTAATTGAGAGTTTTGCAGGATACAGTAACCTGGGCTGGCACTTGTGTTCTCTTATGGTCTGTATGACATCTGTCCAGGATCTTCTGGCTTTCATAGTCTCTGGAGAGAAGTCTGATGTGATTCTGATAGGTCTGCCTTTATATGTTACTCGACCTTTTTCCCTTACTGCTTTTAATATTCTTTCTTTACTTTGTGCATTTACTGTTTTGACTGTTATGTGACGGGAGGAGTTTTTTTTTTTCTGGTCCCATCTACTTGGAGTTCTGTAGGCTTCTTGGGTGTTTATGAGCATCTCTTTCTTTAGGTTAGGGAAGTTTTCTTCTATGATTTTGTTGAAGATATTTACTGGTCTTTTGAGCTGGGAGTCTTCACTCCCTTCTATACCTATTATCCTTAGGATTGATCTTCTCATTGAGTCCTGGATTTCCTGTATGTTTTGGACCAGTTGCTTTTTCCGCTTTACATTATCTTTGACAGTTGTGTCGATGATTTCTATGGAATCTTCTGCTCCTGAGATTCTCTCTTCTATCTCTTGTATTCTGTTGGTAATGCCTGTATCTATGGCTCCTTGTCTCGTCCTTTGGTTTTCTATATCCAGGGTTGTTTCTCTGTGTTCTTTCTTCATTGCTTCTATTTCCTTTTTTAATTCCTTCATCTGTTTTATTGTGTTTTCCTGGAATTCTTTCAGGGATTTTTGTGATTCGTCTCTATAGGCTTCTACTTGTTTAGTTATGTTTTCCTGCGTTTCTCTAAGGGAGTTCTTCATATCTTTCTTGAAGTCCTCCAGCCTCATGAACAAATATGATTTTAAATCTAGATCTTGCTTTCCTGGTGTTTGGATATTCACTGTTTGCTTGGGGGGGGATTGGGCTCCAATGATGCCATGTATTCTTGGTTTCTGTTGCTTGGGTTCCTGCGCTTGCCTCTCACCATCAGATTATCTCTAGTGTTACTTTGTTCTGCTATTTCTGACATTGGCTAGAATGTCCTATAAGCCTGTGTGTCAGGAGTGCTGTAGACCTGTTTTCCTGTGTTCCTTCAGCCAGTTATGGGAACAGAGTGTTCTGCTTTTGGGTGTGTAGTCTTTCCTGTCTACTGGTCTTCAGCTGTTCCTGTGGGCCTGTGTCCTGAGTCGACCAGGAAAGTCGCTTGGAGCAGAAAAGTTGGTCTTATCTTTGTTCCTGTGGCTCAAGTTTGCTCGTGGGGGGCTGCTTTTGAGCTCTCCGTGAGGGTGGCAACCAGGAGGGCCTTGCTGCCTTTTCTGGGAGCCCCCATGTACCAGTGTTCCAGATGGCATTAGGTGTTTTCCTCTGGAGTCAGAAATGTGGGCAGAGTGTAGTCTCTTCTGGCTTCCCAGGCGTGTCTGCCCCTCTGAAGGGTTAGCTCTCCCTCCCTCGGGATTTGGGTGCAGAGAACTGTTAATCCAGTCCCTTTAGGTCCCGGCGGTGTCTGGAACGCAGGGGACCTGCCGCGTAAGTGCCCATACTATGTGTATTATTTTGTGACTCATTTACCTCACTCAGGATTATATTTTCAAGTTCCATCCATTTGCCTGCCAATTTAATTTTCTTTAATAGCTGAGTAGTATTCCCTTGTGGAAATGTGCCACATCTTCTGTATCCATTCCTCTGTTGAGAGACATCGTGGTTGTTTCTAGTTTCTGGCTATTATAAATAGGGCTGCTATGAACATAATGGAGTATGTGTCCTTGTTATATGTTGGAGCATCATTTGGGTATATGCCCAAGAGTGGTATAGCTGGGTCCTCAGGTAGTACTATGTGAAAATTTGTGAGAAACCTCTAGACTGATTTCCACAGTGGTTGTACCATCTTACAATCCCACCAACAATGGAGGAATGCTCCTCTTCCTCCACATTCTCAGCAGCATCTGTTGTCACCTGAGTTTTTGATCTTAGCTATTCTGACTGGTGTGAGGTGGAATCTCAGAGTTGTTTTGATTTGCATTTCTCTGATGATTAAGGATATTGAACATTTCTCTAGGCACTTCTCAGCCATTCGATATTCCTTAGCTGAGAATTCTTTGTTTAGCTCTGTATCCCATTTTTAAATAGAGTTATTTGATTCTCTGGAGTCTATATTCTTGAGTTCTTTGTATATTTTGGATATTAGCCCTCTATCTGATGTAGATATAGATGGTAAAGACATTTTCCCAATCTGTTGCTTGCTTTTTTGTCTTTTTGACAGTGTCCTTTGATTTACTGAAGCTTTTTAATTTTATGAGGTCTCTTTTTTCAACTCTTGGCCTTAGAACATAAGCCATTGGTGTTCTGTTCAGGAATTTTTCTTTTATGTCAATGTGTTTGAGGTTCTTCCCCATTTTTTCTTCTGTTAGCTTGAGTGTATCTGGTTTTTATGGAGGTCCTTGATCCACTTGGACTTAAGCTTTGTACAGGGCAATAAGAATAGATTGATTTGCATTTCCTACATGTTGACCTCCAGTTGAACCAGCACCATTTGTTGAAAATGCTATCTTTTTCCACTGGATGGTTTTAGCTTCATTGTCAAAGATCAAGTGACCATAGGCATGTTGGTTAATTTCTGGGTCTTCGGTTCTATTCCGCTGATCTACCTGCCTGTCTCTGTATCAATACCATGCAGGTTTTGATCACTCTTGCTCTGTAGTATATCTTGAGGTCAGAGAAGGTGATTCCCCCCACAAGTTCTTTCATTGTTGAGAATATTATTTGATATCTTGGGTTTTTTGTTATTCCAGATAAATTTGAGAATTGCTCTTTCTATCTCTGTGAAACACTAAGTTGGAATTTTGATGGGAATTGCATTGAATCTGTAGATTGCTTTAGGTAAGATGGACAATTTGACTATGTTAATCATGCTGATCTATGAGCATGGTAGATCTTTCCATTTTCTGAGATCTTCGATTTCTTCAAAGACTTGAAGTTCTTGTCATACAGACCTGTCATTTGATTGGTTAGAGTCACACTGAGATATTTCATATTATTTGTGACTATTGTAAAGGGTGTCTTTTTCCTGATTTCTTTCTCATCCTGTTTATCCTTTGAATAGAGGAAAACTACTGATTTGTTTGAGTTAATTTTATATCCAGCCACTTTGCTGAATTGTTTTTAAGTTTTAGGACTTCTCTCCTGGATTGTTTTGGGTCACTTATTTATAATATCATATCATCTGCAAATAGTGATATCTTGACTTTCTCCTTTCTAATTTATATTCCTTTGATCTCCTTTTGTTGCCTAATTGCTCTGGGTAGAACTTCAAGTACTATATTGAGTAGAGAGGGACAGTGGGTAGCCTTGTCTTGTCCTTGAATCTGGTTTGATTGCTTAAAGTTCCCTCCATTTAGTTTTCTGTTGCCTATTTGCTTGCTGTATATTGCTTTTACTATATTTAGGTATGGACCCTGAATTCCTATTCTTTCCACTATTTTTAGCATGAAGGTGTGTTGTATTTTGTCAAAGGCATTTTTAGCACCTAATAAAATGATTATGTGGTTTTTTTCTCTGGGTTTGTTTCTATAGTGGATTATGTTGATGGATTTCCATATATTGAACCATCCCTGCACCCCTAGGATGAAGTCTACCTGATTATCATGAATGATCATTCTGATATGTTCTTGGATTCTGTTTGCAAGAATTTTTTGATATATATTTGCGTCAATATTCTGAGGGAAATTAGTTTGAAGTTCTCTTGGATCTTTGTGTGACTTAGGTATTGGTGTAATTGTGACTTCATAGAATGTATTAGATAGTGTTCCTTCTGTTCCTATTTAATGAAATTCTTTGAGAAGTATTAGTATTAGGTCTTCTTTGAAGGTCTGATAGAATTCTGTACTAAAACTATGTGGTTCTGGCAATTTTTTTGGTTGGGAGAATTTTAATGGCTGCTTCTATTTCCTTCAGAGTTATGGGACTGTTTAAATGGTTTATCTGATTCTGATTTAACTTTGGTACTTGGTATCTGTCTAGAAAATCATCCATTTCATCTAGATTTTCCAGTTTTCTTGAGTATAGACTTTTGTAATAGGATGTGGCATTTTTTTTCGAATTTCTTCAGTTTCTGTTGTTATGTCTTCCTTTTCATTTCTGATATTGTTAGTTTGGATACTGTCTCTATGCCCTCTTGTTAGTCTAAGAGTTTATCTATCTTGTTGATTTTCTCAAATAACTAGCTTCTGGTTTTCTTGATTCTTTGTATAGTTCTTTTTGTTTCTACTTGTTTGATTTCAGCTCTAAGTTTCATTAATTCGTGCTATCAACTTCTCTTAGGTATGTTTGCTTATTTTTGTTCTAGAGCATTCAGATGTGCTATTAATCTGCTAGTGTATATTCTCTCCAATTTCTATATGGAAGCACTCAGAGCTATGTGTATTCCTCTTAGCACAGCTTTCATTGTGTCCCATAAGTTTAGTATGATGTCCCTTCACTTTCATTAAATTCTAAAATGTCTTTAATTTCTTCCTTGACAAAGTTATCATTCCATCTTGTTTCTTGGGACCATTTGCCTTGAAAAAAATTCCAGCCATTTATTTGAGATGATGTATGTCTTTGTCACTGAGAGGTGTTTCCTCTATGCAGCAAAATGTTGGGTCCTCTTTTTGTATCCAGCCTCCTAGTCTATGACTTTTTGTTGGGGAATTGAGTCCAATGATATTGAGAGATATTAAAGATCAATGATTGTTGCTTCCTGTTATTTTTTCTTGGAGGTAGAATTATGCTTGTGCTTTTCAGTTCCTTTTGGTTGTTGTGAGAAGATTAGTTTCTTTCTTTCTCTTAGGTGTAGTTTCCCTCCATGTGTTAGAGTTTTTCTTCTATTAGCCTCTGTAGGGCGGGATTGTTGGAAAGGTATTGTTTGAATTTTGTTTTTTCATGGCATATCTTGGCTTTTTTCCCCTAGGTATTTGAAAGTTTTGCTAGTATAGTAGCCTGGGATGGCATTTGTGTTCTCTTAGGGTCTGTATGACATCAGCCTAAGATCTTCTGGATTTTATAGTCTCTGTAGAGAAGTCTGGTGTAATTCTGATGGGTCTCACTTTATGTTACTTGATCTTTTTCCCTTACTACTTTTCGTATTCTTTTTTGGTTCTGTGCATTTGGTATTTTGAATATTATGTGACAGGAGTAATTTCTTTTCTGGTTCTATCTATTTGGTGTTCTGTAAGTTTCTTTTATGTTTATAGGTATTTCTTTTTTAAGGTTAGGGAAGTTTTCTTCTATAATTTTGTTAAAGATGTTAGCTGGCTCTTAGAGTTGGGAATCTTTACTCTCTTCTATACCTATTATTCTTAGGTTTGGTCTTTTCATTTTGTCCTGGATTTCTTGAATATTTTGAGTTAGTAGCTTTTTGTTTTTTGTAATTTCTTTGACTGTTGTGTCAATATCTTCCTTCTACTCCTGGGATTTTCTCTTCTATCTCTTGCATTCTGTTGGTGATGCTTACATTTGTGACTCCTAATCACTTTCCTAGGTTTTCAATCTCAGTGTTGTCTTCCTTTATGATTTCTTGTTTCTATTTTCATTTTTAGAACCTGGATGGTTTTGTTCAATTCCTTTTCCTGTTTGATTTTCCTGTATTTAAGAGATTTTTTTTTTCTTCTTTAAGGCCCTTCTACTTGTTTACCTGTGTTGTCCTGTATTTCTTTACAGGAGTTATTTATGTCCTTCTTAAAGTCCTCTATCATAATTATGAGATGGGATTTTAGGTCCGAATCTTACTTTTCAGGTGTGTTAGGGTTTCCAGGTCTTAGTGTGGTAGAAGAACTAGGTTCTGATCTTGTCAAGTAGTATTGGTTTCTGTTGTTATGTTCTTACACTTGCCTTTCCATTTGGTTATCTCTAGTGTTAGGCTTCCTTTGCTGTCTCTGACTGGAGCCTGTCCCTCCTGTGATCCTGGTTGTGTCAGAACTCCTAGGTATTCAGCTAGGTGATTCTGGGAGCCTGTGATCCTGCAATCCTGGGTTGTCAGAGCTCCTGGGAGTCAAACTTTCTTAGGGTGTTGCAGGAGCCAGAGCCCTGGGTCTGCACTGGAGACAGGTGCAAGCTGAAGGGACTTGTGCCTCTGGCTGGGCCAATGTCCCTGAGTCCCTGGATCCTGGGGGTCCCAGTTACTCTGGGTGGAGGGGCAGGTGTTGTGAACTTACCTGTGATCCTGGGCATACTAGAGCACCTGGTTGTTGAACTTCCTTTGTTTTTGTTTTTTGTTTTTTGTTTTTTGTTTTTGTTTTTTGTTTTTTGTTTTTGTTTTTTGTTTTTTGTTTTGTTTTGTTTTGTTTTGAGTGGGTGCAGAGCCACTGCCCCATGTCTGTTCTAGGTACAGCTTCAAACAGAAAGGAACCCATGCTCTGGCTGGGCAAGGGTTCCTGCAACCCTGGATTCTAGGGTGTCCCAGTTACTTCTGGTGGTGGGGTAGAGGTTGTGGCCTCACCTGTAATCCTGGGTGTTTCAGAGCACCTGGGAGTCAGGCTCCCTCTGTGTGTTGTAGAAGTGGGTGCTACTCATAAAGGCATCTTTTTTCTGTAAGTATATTATGTACCTTGACCATATTCACTCCCAAACTGTCTCTGTGTCCCCTCTTTCACATTATGATAGCATCCTTTCCTCCTTAAAATAATCTCACTTTAAGGTCATAAATACAAAAATGGTTTTATGTATCTATATGAAATCTATAATACATAAATTAGAGAGTATGTATAATACTTGTCTTTTTTTGATTCTGAGTTATTTCACATATGTGATGATCTTTCATTGCATGTATTTTTCTACAAATGTTATAATTTAATTCTTCTTCATCACTGAATAAAATCCTATTCTTTCTATATATCACAGTCCACTATGGCAGGTAGAGTAGAGTAGATCAATGAGGTTCATATTACAGTGGCTAGAAAGGATATAAAAAGAAAATGCAGGCTAGGTCCAGGGAAATTATAGCTATAAGAATCGATTTCAACTTCTATTCTTCCTCTAGCTAAAATTCAAATTTTAAAGATTCTAGACGTTACCTTAATGGTGCCACCAACTAGGAAGAGTGAAATACAAGCCAATGGAAAAGTTACCTGTGAAAAAAATTAACTTGAGACATTTTTGTTATTTCAATAAGCTATGTACACACACTTGTATTATTAAGTTCTTTGTATTTGGTACATTTCTCGTTGCCAATATATATCTTAGAAGAAGCAGTTTGTGAAGAAAGAGTTAATCTTAGTCTCTAGTTCTAGAGCATCATTTCATATGACATGGAAGGCATGACAGCAGGAGTGGGAGGCATGAGAGAGGTTCAAAGACTCAGCTTCTAGGCATTGTCCTGGTGGTATGCATTATGGATCTACTAGGTGTAGGGAGCTGTATTGGATTTGGGCCTGGCTGCTTTTTGACTGCATGGCTCAAAGTGGCTAGATGACTCTGGGCTGTTTGGCCACAGATATTCACCCCTAAGATGACTGACATAAAGTCTTGAGATTGTTGGACAAAAGCCTCTCCCATGAATTTATGGCACAGGAAGATAACATTCAAGGGATGCCTCAGCTCGAGCAGATACCAGTTATCTCCTGAGTCAACACCCGGTGTCTCCACCGCCTGTCCTCATCGTCTACCGCCTGACCGCTTTGCCTCCTGCTATCACTGCCTGTACCCTCATCCCTCCATCCTTCATGTTTCACAAAGGACACTCCCCCTACCCAAAAGCCTTAAAAACTGTAACGTTCACCCCAATAAATGAGACCTTGACAACAGAACTTTTGCTTGGTCTCCTTCTTCTCTTCACCCCCATTTGGCCCACAGGTAGAAAGCCTCTTCAGGACCCTGAATAACTGGGTCTCCGCTGGCGGGGGCAACTAGGTACTTCACTCAATGTTGTAACAAAATTGCTTGGAAGTAATGACTGATAGGAATAAATATTTATTCTGGCCAGAGCTTCAGAAGAAGAGTAGAGTGTATCTTGGAGGTATGGTAACAAGAGCAACTCTGTTAATGGTTATGGGAACGTGACTATTGTTTACCATATTATGGCCTATCAGGACTGGGAGAATTAGATGCTGACCAAAAGGAATTATCATCTTCAAAGTAACCTCTAATGGTCTGCTTGCCAATTGGGTTCCATATCCCAAAGGTTATTCGGCCTTTCAAAATAGTTTTCCACTAGCTGGAGAACAAATGTTCCCATAAACTTATAGGAACATTTCATGTCCAAACCATAAAATTCTGCTCCTGGTCCTAGAGTTTCATGATCATCTCATAATATAAAATATATCTAGTACGACTTCAAGAGTTTTCAAAAGTACAAAATGCAAAGTCTTCGTTGAGATTTAAATCAATTTCTTAGCTGTGAGTGCTCATGAAACCAAAAAGCACAAGTTACATATTTGTAATGTCAATGCCTTATCCCAAAAGGAAGGAGTGGAAAAATAGCATGAAAAGGCCAGACAAAAAGAAAACTAACCCCAAACAAGATTTAATCGTCAATCCCACACCTCCACAGCTAGTATATAGCACACATAATATCATTATCTGGATTTGTGCCAGACCGTAGAGGATTTCAATTTCAAGCCCTAGATTTAATTTATTTTCCATCTTAAGTGGAAGCATCTCTATGGCAGCTGGTTATTTAAAGTTGGGGAAAGGATGATGTCTTAGGGTTTCCATTGCTATAAAGAGAAACCCTGATCAAGGCAATTCTTTTAAAGGCACACATTTAATTGGGACTGGAGTACCAAGTCAGAGAGGTTTAAGTCCATTATAATCATAGTAGGAAATATGGTAGTATGAAGGCAGAATGGTGCTAGAGAAGGAGCTGAAAGTTATGCATCTTGATCCAAAGGTGACCAGGAGAGACTGGCAACTATCTGTAGGCAGCCAGATGGAGACTTCTTCCATACTGGAGCCTGAGCATAGGACCTCAAAGCCTGTATACATAGTGATACACTTCCTCTAACAGGGACACATCACCTAATAGTGCCACTTCCCATGGGCCAAGCATATTCAAAATATCACATTTTACTCCCTGGTTCCATAGACCTGTTCAAACACATGAGTCTATTGCGCCACACCTAGCCATAGCATAATGAAAAATACATTTAGTTCAACTTCAAAGATCCCCATAGTCTATAGCAGTTTAACAATGTTAAAATTCCAAAGTTCAAAGTCTCTTTTGAGATTCATTCAGTCATTTAACTGTAATCCCCAATGCAAGACTAAAAACCAGCTGGACAAACTCCAATTTCGGCATCTCCATGCCTGATATCAAAGCAATCTTCAGATCTCCAACTCCTTTCTGCTCTTTTGATTAGAACAATCTTCTTTTTATTGAATGGTTCTACTACCTGTAAACAGCTTTCCTCAGAAGGTATCCCATAGCTCTGGGTTCCATACATGATCTCCTAGATTCCTCCAAAGGCCTTGGTCACATCTTCAGCTGCTGAGTCTAGCATGGCTTTGGGTATGGGTAGAATGAAACAGGGCCATCAGACATGGGCCTCCATGAGTGTCAATGGCTACTGTGGACATAAGACTTGTTTGTATAGTAATGTACATATTTTCACATTCCTCTGAGGAATGTCCTCCCTGTTAATGTTAATGACTCCATGTTAATTAAAACAGTTCAAGTCCAGGAGTTGAAGGTATGTCTTTCTTTAGTAAAATGTTCAATGCTAGAACCTTCAGGACAGCCCTTAAGGCTGCTGAATAGAACTCTAAACATATGAGTTCAAAAATATATAATTTCTCAACTATGTAAAATATAAGGATGCTATATGAATTGTATAAGAAGCTTTATATGTCTAAAGGAAGAAAGGCAGCTGTGCTATGAGCCAACTTGTCAGAAAGATACTAACGAAGGATATAAAGAGATTTTGTGAGTTGTGATCACAGGAGATTCTCACCCCGCTAAGTTTTTGTTGTTGTTGTTGTTTATGCTTACAATGGCAGGCAGATTCCTGAGTTGGGATTGGCCTGGGACAGAGAAAGATTAGGCCCAGGCAAGGTAGAATTGATAATTTCAGGGCCAGGTCCCACCCTGTTTATCATCTGTGTTTAACAAATGCAGGAAGAGCTCAAAATTCTTTTGATATGTTAAAAATGTGCTTGCTGTTTCCCCGGAATCAAAGGGATAGGGTAATGAGATGTTGATTCATGGGATAATTAAAATGTAAGCTGGGGTAATGTTTGAATTGATATGGAAAATAAAAGATTGGTTGTTTGGTTTTTTTTGTTTTTTGTTTTTTTTTGTTATTTTTGCTTTTTTTGGTTCCCAGAGTGTTTTTAGACTAGCAAGAGAAAGCTGTCTCAAGCAGAGTAGAACACACACACACACACACACACACACACACACACACACACACACACGAGAGAGGGAGGGGGAGCAAGCAGAGTTTGGAAAGCTATCTTGAGCAGGACGTAGGCTGCCAGCTTGTATCCCATGATTTTTTTTTTAACTGCTCTTGAAAGGAAAATTATACAGATTTAAGGTTTAAAAATATGAAGTTAAAAGAGTAAGTTTCAAAATTCACAGACTCAGGGCTAAACACTGTGAAAAGCAAGTCCAGGCAGCCCCGCCCTGCCGCTAGGACTAACAGACCATAAAGATAAAGAAAAGGAATGCAGGAACCAGCCCGAGTTATCAGGACTGACTCAAACCATCTGGCAGAAGGGCACCTCCCCCAGCTTACTCAGAGTCACACCTTAACCAGATGTCCTTCAAACCCTGATACACCCCTAGCTTCTAAAATCCTGTACGCTCCAGTCAATACATACTCTCCTGCTATGCTGTAATCTCACTGCCATGTTTAAATGAGACAATCACTTATAGCCGCGCCAGAAATTAGCCAATTGTGTGTAACGTGCAAACCCCTAGCCTTCCTATATAAACCCCTGACTTTTTTGAGCTTGAGTTCGACACCTCTGTCTCCTGCACAGGATGCGTAATAGACCTGGAATCCCGTAATAGATATCCGTAATAAACCTCGCCTTTGCTTATTACATCCAAAATGGTCTCTCTGTGTCTGGTGTCCGCGATTTCCCGCGACTTTAGAAAGGGTCTCTCTTTGGGGATCTCTCACTCTCAAACACCCCTTCTCTCAGGACCCCTTTCTAAGCTGAGGCTTGTTCTTGGCATCTAGCTCTGGCTTCTATAACACTACAGGGTCTGGTTGACTCTATCTACTTTATTGCTGCTGCTGGTTGCTGGTTTTGGTAGTCATCCCATTGTACTGGCATCTCCAATATGCTGGCGCCTTCTGCTGCAACTAGGCTTCACCAATAGCCTCTATAGGCTCTCTTCATAGTGCCAAGCCTCAAGTCCTTTGCATGACTTTTTCAGTCCTCACTTCAAAACCAATACCACCTGGCTGATTTTTATATATTACTAAGTCCAGCTGCAACATGAGGTACAACCTTGAATATCTCTGGAACACAGCTTCTTTGTGCTCTCAGAAAATACTTCCCAGAATATTTCACCTCAGTGATGTTGGTCTCTTCTTAAGCACTGCTAATTTCTTAGCTAAACCTAATCAGCATCAATTGTCTCAGTAACCACTTCTACTTGTGACTTTAAAGCCAGACACATGGCTAAAGCTGCCAAGTTCTGCTGCTTTCTGGGGTTGGAACATGCCCCCCACCTTGTTCTATTATATCATCACTAGCTTTCTATTTTCCAAATTCTTCATTGCCTAAACTTGGCTGCCCTGGAATTTATCCTTTAGAGTGACCTTGCATGGCTCTGTCTCCTGAATGCTGGGATTAAAGGCATGTACCACCACACCTGGACCTGTATCTTTCTTACTTGGAACCCGCTCTGTACCACACTGCTCTTGAACTCAGAGATCTGCTTGCTTTTGTCTCCTGGAATTAAAGGTGTGTACCGCTATACCTGGGCATAAGCTTTTCATGGCCACTGTGCTTCAAGATTCAGATAAAAATGTATATCATCTCATGACAAGATCCTCTTGGGCCAGGAATGTGAGCAGAAGTGGTGGTCTCCCTGATCTCTCAGGATGTCTGCATTTTTGAGGGTCCAGCTCTCTCCCCAACTAGATTTGGGTGCAGGGAGCTGTGGGGACCGGTTGAGTTCAGTTCCAGGTGCACGCAGAAACCAGCTTGTTCCTACAGCTGACTGCTCCTATATTCCTATATCCAGAGGCCACTCACTAAGCAGATTCTTCTTGGGTCAGGAATGTGAGCAGAAGTGGCAATCCTGGGCTCTCAGGATTGTCTGCACTTCTGAGAGTTCAGCTCTCCTCCTCAAGGAATTCTCAGATGCCCTTCAACAGAGTGAAAGATAAAAGTTTTAAAGTTGCCCCCCTAGACACAAAGTTTAGAGCAGAAAAAAAAAAAGAAAACAGGTTAGGCCCCAGAATTGTATGTTCCAAGAAGCCTCTCCTAGGGCTATAGAATGGATAATTACATTGGCCAGCTCAACAGCTTTCTCCCAGAAACTAGCTGACCATAAATCTTAGAGAACAATTTTGAGAAGCAGGAAACAACGTCTCCTAAGAACTAGCGGACCATGAAGTTAAACAATCTGAGAAGTAAGAGACAGCTTCTCCTAGGAAACAATCTTGGGAGACAGAGAGTTCTTCCTTGTGATTTTTCACTGTTATTCTATGACGCCATCCCTGCCCCCTCAGGTTGTGGTTTCTCCCTTTAAATACCTCTTCTTCCAGCCTCTCGGGGTCGAACTCCACTGCCCCTGCATGGGATAGGAGTCTCGACCCCAGTGCACTGGTTGCTATCGATAAACCTCATGTAATTACAACAGGGCGGTCTTGTGTGAGTTCTTGGGGGTTGCGTCATCGAGACTTGGTGAGGTCTCCCCCTCCGGGGTCTTTTCATTTGGGGCTCGTCCGGGATGGGTGACCCCCTCATCTCCAAAGACCCACTTGGAGGTGAGATAGCATCTGTGTCTTTGTCTGTGTCTGTGTTTTGTGCCGGCTAAACTCTGGGTCTGTATTTGCTACTCTGGGTCTGTATTTGCTCGCGTGTTCTGGAGTTCTGGTTTCACAGTCACTCCCATCTCGCGCTGAGAGGGAGGCTCGTTTCTCAGGAGAGAAGCGAGTGTGAGCGGTAGACGTGCCTGGGGCTCACTGATTGCACTGCCCTGGGAGACGTCCCAGGAGGTGAGGAGGGACCCCAGGGATGCCTGGGAGATTCCCATCTGGGTGCTTGTGAGGATTCAGTGATTCTCCTGGATTGGAGAAAAGACCTGCCCTCCTGGCCATCTGTATTTCCAGAGTGGTTTTTGTCTGTGTGTCTTAGGTCTTTGTTTTGTGTTCTGGTTGGGAAAGAGGAGTGATGTGGAATCCGCTCCCCTTCATCTGTTTTTGGTGAGCTCACGGAAGCTCCCATCTGAATCAGTTTGGTTTTGTGGTGATCTTGCGGTGGCCACTTGTCTTTTGTTTTTGTGCACACTTCTGTTTTTTTGTCTGTTAATCTCTTGATTGTCTTTCTGTGTGACTGAATGCTTTTGTCCTTTTTGGCGGACCTCTATTTTCTGGACTCTCTTCTTGCTTTCTCACCACCCCACTTGAGATGCTTGTTAATAGCTGTTACAGGAAATACAGAATCCTACTAGAGGCCAGAAAAAAAATGTTCCAGACACGGATGTAAGGCCCTCAATTCTGCCTGTTGGATTCAATACGCCTGAAGGTAGGGGAGTGCTCCGGGTCTGCCCCAGGCTCAAGGGTGGGTCTCGAGGGGCTGGAAAATGCCCCACCAATCTGGCTAAGATAAGAAAAAAGATATAAAGAAAAGTTACAGAAATTTAAAGGAGTTAAAAAGTTAGAGAAACTGAAGAGATAAAAAGACAAGAGGAACATATACTGGCCACAGTAGTTAGGGAACCTAAGAAGACAGTACCTGACAACAAAGAGAATTCCTGGCTAAAGATTAGTGTGCCTAGTACAAAAAAAAGGACACTGGGTCAGGGACTGCCCAGAAAAGAACAAGAGGGGCCACTGGAGAGCCTCTTGGTCCTAGAGTGCTAGCTGTCTTGAGATAGAAAAAAAGCCTGCCCAGTTGTTTTATGGATACAGAGTCCCAACCCTCTGTGCTCCCTACGACCCAGTGAGCCAGTGTCCATCAAAAGACCTTGGGTACAGGGGGCTACTGGCAACAAACAATACTTATGGACTACCCGAAGAACAGTGGACCTTGGCGTGGGCCGGGTAACCCACTAGCTCATGGTCATCCCTGACTGCCCCTATCCCTTGCTCATGAAAAATTTGCTCTCCAATATGGCTTGCGTGGGCTAAAATGGCTGGGTGAGGCCATGTATATACATATCTGCAGACTGTGTATGTGAAGCTTAAGACCTGTCTCAGTGCATCAGTACCTGATGCTGGGAGATGTGTGGCTTAGTGCTGTTCTGCCTAGAACCCATCACTCCTGCCAGCTGGACACTAACAATTATTACTCAATCCAGGACTTAAACTGTGGTAGAGTGGCTGATGTTTTGCCTTTGAATAAAACATCCCAAAGGATGGGACCACTGGTCAGCTGCCATGGACTAGATTCTCCACCTGTTGGGGGCAATCTGGTCACCTTGCTGCCAATCCTGACCTGAGCCACTACAACATGAGTGTCAAGCACTGGCAGAAGCCCATGGGTGGAGGGAAGACCTCTACGACTGGCTGATTGACCCCTGCTGAAAGCCGAGGACCTTGTCCACAGACGGGAACAGTTCTCTTCATGAAGGTCAGAGATAAGTGGGTGCTGCCGTGGTAGACAACACAATGTCATCTGGGATGGCTGAACCCCAACCCCCCAGCACATCAGTGCCGCAGATGCCTTTGCCATCTCTTGGATGCCCTGGTGAAGCCAACAACTGTGAGTACTATTCATTGCTCAGGATATCAGGAGGGAAGAGATTCAGTATATATAATTGTTATTCAGCAATAACAAAACAGATAAAGTGGCTCGGAGAATGGCTATGCAGGAGCCTATCCTTGTTACAGGCCTGCAAGAGACAGCCACTGAGAACTGGGATTGGACTAAGGGATGGCCTCATTTAGAAAAGGCCCAAATTGCTTAAACGAAAAATAGACGATGGCACACTTGAGGGAAAACTATATTCCTCAGAGAACAAACAAAAGACTCACTTTGCCAAATATCATATGTCAATAAGTGAATGCTTAACAAACGAACAGGACAAAGAGACCTAGAGAGATTAATAAAAAGTCAAAGTGAATTTCACCGAGATAAAACCAAAAAAATATGATCACAAATATCTCCTAGTGCTTGTAGACACCTTTCCAGGGATAAAAGCTTTCCTCACCAAACAAGAGATGGCCTCGGTAGTCATCAAGAAGATACTGGAAAAAATCTTCCCCAGGTCTGGAGTGCCCAAGGTAATCGAGTCAGACAACGGCCCTACTTTCGTTGCCAAGGTAAGCCAGGGTGTGGCCAAGTATTTAGAGGTCGATTAAAAATTACATTATATCTACAGACCTCAAAGTTCAAGACAGATAAAATAAATAGATAAAGCTCTAAAAGAGACCCTGACCAAATTAACCATAGAGACTGGTGCAGACTGGGTGATACTCCTTCCCTCTTGCTCTCTTCAGAGCAAGAAATCTCCCTTCTAGATTCAGCCTAACCTCCTTTGAGATCTTATATGGGGCCTCAGCTCCTCTGACTATATTAGATGATGTTACTGAACCAATATGTCATAGTAATAATTTTATATGCCAGGCTAAAAGACCTACAGGTGATACAGAAAAGAATCTGGTCTGATTGACAACAGCCTATGGCCCGGGGACTCCTGGACATCTCACCAGTTCAGGTTGGAGACTTGGCTACATACAACGACACTGAGCCCAGACACTTGAGCCCTCTAAAAAGACCGTACCTGGTGCTGCTGACCACCCTGATAGCTGTCAAGTCTCAGCCTTCACCAGCCACATACTAGCTGTTGGGGCTAAGAGCTGGGACCTAGAGAGACACTCAGATCTTCAAAAAGCTCCCTAGACTTACACATCAGAGATGGTTCGAGAGCTGGTTTAGTAGATCTCCTTGGATGACTACTCTGATATCTTCCCTTATGGGACCCTTCTTAATTTTGCTTCTGTTTCCGATTATAGGTCCCTGTGTGTTAAATAAGCTAGTTACCTTTATTAGAAAAAGATGAGTACTGTTCAGATTTTGATGTTACCTCAACAATACCATGTTTTACAAGGTTAAAAAAAAACAATATTATAAAGATACAAAAATTTAGTTCTAAGAATAGAACTAGCCACAAGAAGAAGTGGGGAATGAAAGATAAAAGTTTTAAAGTTGCCCCCCTAGACATAAAGTTTAGAGCAGAAAAAGAAAACAGGTTAGGCCCCAGAATTGTATGTTCCAAGAAGCCTCTCCTAGGGCTATAGAATAGATAATTACATTGGCCAGCTCAACAGCTTTCTCCCAGAAACTAGCTGACCATAAATCTTAGAGAACAATTTTGAGAAGCAGGAAACAACGTCTCCCTAAGAACTAGCGGACCATGAAGTTAAACAATCTGAGAAGTAGAGACAGCTTCTCCTAGGGAAACAATCTTGGGAGACAGAAGTTCTTCCTTGTGATTTTCACTGTTATTCTATGGCCCATCCCTGCCCCCCTCAGGTTGTGGTTTCTCCCTTTAAATACCTCTTCTTCCAGCCTCTGAGGTGAACTCCACTGCCCCTGCATGAATCGATGTCTCGACCCCAGTGCACTGGTTGCTATCGATAAACCTCATGTAATTACAACAAGGACGGTCTTGTGTGAGTTCTTGGGGGGTTGCGTCATCCCGAGACTTGAGTGAGGGTCTCCCCACTCCGGGGGTCTTTCAAGAGGAATGGATACAGAAAATGTGGTACATCTACATAATGTAGTATTACTCAGCTCTCAAAAACAATGACCTCATGAAATTCATAGACAAATGGATGGAACTAGAAAATATCATCCTGAGTAAGGTAACCCAATCACAGAAAAACACACACAGTATGCACTCACTGATAAGGGATGATATTAGCCCAAAATCTCAGATTACTCAAGATGCCATCCACAGACCACATGAAGCTGAAGAAGAAAGATGACCAAAGTGCAGATGCTTCAGTCCTTCTTAAAAGGGAGAACAAAAATATTCATAAGAAAGAATATGGAGGTAAAATTTGGAGCACAAACTGAAGGAATGGCCATTCAGATCCTGCCCCACTTGGGGATCCAGCCCATACATATACAGCCACCAAAACTAGATAATGTTGATGAAGCTAAGAAGTGCATTCTGACAGGAGCCTGAAAGTCACCTGAAAGGCACAGCCAGAGCATGCCAAATATAGAGGCGAATGCTAGCAGCAAACCATTGAACTGAGAAAGGGGTCTCTATTTGTAGAAATTAGAAAAAGGATTGGAAGGGAGCTAAAAGGGGCAACTCCATAAGAATAATACCAACCAGCAGAGCTCCCAGGGCCTAAACCACTACACAAAGCATCCATATGGATAGACCCATGGCTCCAGCTGCATATGTAGCAGAGGATGGCCTTGTTGGGCACCAATGAAAGGAGAAGCCCTTGGTCCTGCCAAAGCTGGACCCCTCTCCCAGTGTAGGGAAATGCCGGGGTGGGGCAGGAAGGGAGGTATTTTGGGTGGGGGAACACCCTTATAGAAGAAGGGGGGGGATGGTATAGGGGGCTCATGGTCAGGAAAACAGGAAAGGGAGTAACATTTCAAATGCAAATTAAAAATATCCAATAAAAAAGAAGGGCATCTGTTTTTTTCCAGTTTCTGGCTATTATAAATAGGGCTGGTATGAACATAGTGGAGCATGTGTCTTTGTCAGGGACTGGACGTCAGAACTAAGCAAAGCTAGAGCCCTGCCCTGAGCAGATTCCTGAGAAGGGCTTGACCTTTTCAAAGAACTTGTCCCGGGAAGACTGTTGCCTCATTGTCTAAGGAGAATACCTTGCAGTTTAATGATTCACCTTATGTACTTGGGCACTTCCCAGTACTACCCCACACCCTAAGCTTCAGTTCCTGCTTCAATTCCTGCTACATAGCTTTAAATGCTGTACTTTCCTCTCAATAAACAGACCTTGACAAGGACACTGCTTGGTCTCTCTACTCTTTCTTGCCCATTCCTCTTCAGGTTTAGATCCCCCTCGGTTCCTGTAAATTACGAAGCTCCTGCTTGCAGGGGCATAGCTTTTTTTTTTATTATTATTATTATTAACTTGAGTATTTCGAGTATTTCTTACTTACATTTTGAGTGTTATTCCCTTTCCCGGTTTCCGGGCAATCATTCCCCTAATCCCTCCCCTTCCCGTTCTTTATGGGTGTTCCCCTCCCCATCCTCCCCCCATTGCCGCCCTCCACCCCAACAATCACGTTCACTGGGGGTTCAGTCTTAGTAGGAAAAAGGGCTTCCCTTTCCACTGGTGATCTTACTAGAATATTCATTGCTACCTATGAGGTCAGAGTCCAGGGTCAGTCCATGTATAGTCTTTAGGTAGTGGCTTAGTCCCTGGAAGCTCTGGTTGCTTGGCATTGTTGTTCATAAGGGGTCTCGAGCTCCTTCAAGCTCTTCCAGTTCTTTCTCTGATTCCTTCAACGGGGGTCCTATTCTCAATTCAGTGGTTTGCTGCTGGCATACGCCTCTGTGTTTGCTGTATTCTGGCTGTGTCTCTCGGGAGAGATCTACATCCGGCTCCTGTCGGCCTGCACTTCTTTGCTTCATCCATCTTGTCTAATTGGATGGCTGTATATGCATGGGCCACATGTGGGGCAGGCTCTGAATGGGTGTTCCTTCTGTCTCTGTTTTAATCTTTGCCTCTCTATTCCCTGCCAAGGGTATTCTTGTTTCCCTTTTAAAGAAGGAGTAAAGCATTCATATTTTGATCATCCGTCTTGAGTTTCATTTGTTCTAGGCATCTAGGGTAATTCAATCATTTGGTCTAATAGCCACTTATCAATGAGTGCATACCATGTGTGTTTTTCTGTGATTGGGTTGCCTCACTCAGGATGATATTTTCCAGTTCCAACCATTTGCCTACGAATTTCATAAAGGCATTGTTTTTTATAGCTGAGTAATATTCCATTGTGTAGATGTACCACATTTTCTGTATCCATTCCTCTGTTGAAGGGCATCTGGGTTCTTTCCAGCTTCTGGCTATTATAAATAAGGCTGCTATGAACATAGTGGAGCATGTGTCTTTTTTATATGTTGGGGCATCTTTTGGGTATATGCCCAAGAGAGGTGTAGCTGGATCCTCAGGCAGTTCAATGTCCAATTTTCTGAGGAACCTCCAGACTGATTTCCAGAATGGTTGTACCAGTCTGCAACCCCACCAACAATGGAGGAGTGTTCCTCTTTCTCCGAATCCTCGCCAGCATCTGCTGTCACCTGAGTTTTTGATCTTAGCCATTCTCAGTGGTGTGAGGTGAAATCTCAGGGTTGTTTTGATTTGCATTTCCCTTATGACTAAAGATGTTGAACATTTCTTTAGGTGTTTCTCATCCATTTGGCAGTTCTCAGCTGTGAATTCTTTGTTTAGCTCTGAACCCCATTTTTAATAGGGTTATTTGTCTCCCTGCAGTCTAACTTCTTGAGTTCTTCGTATATTTTGGATATAAGGCCTCTATCTGTTGTAGGATTGGTAAAGATCTTTTCCCAATCTGTTGGTTGTCATTTTGTCCTAACCACAGTGTCCTTTGCCTTACAGAAGCTTTGCAGTTTTATAAGATCCCATTTGTTGATTCTTGATCTTAGAGCATAAGCCATTGGTGTTTTGTTCAGGAAATTTTTCCAGTGCCCATGTGTTCCAGATGCTTCCCTAGTTTTTCTTCTATTAGTTTGAGTGTATCTGGTTTGATGTGGAGGTCCTTGATCCACTTGGACTTAAGCTTTGTACAGGGTGATAAGCATGGATCGATCTGCATTCTTCTACATGTTGACCTCAGTTGAACCAGCACCATTTGCTGAAAATGCTATCTTTTTCCATTGGATGGTTTTGGCTCCTTGTCAAAATCAAGTGCCCATAGGTGTGGGTTCATTTCTGGGTCTTCAATTCTATTCCATTGGTCTATCTTTCTGTCTCTGTACCAATACCATGCAGTTTTTATCACTATTGCTCTGTAATACTGCTTGAGTTCAGGGATAGTGATTCCCCCAGAAGTCCTTTTATTGTTGACGATAGTTTTAGCTATCCTGGGTTTTTTTGTTATTCCAGATGAGTTTGCAAATTGTTCTGTCTAACTATTTGAAGAATTGGATTGGTATTTTGATGGGGATTGCATTGAATCTGTAGATCGCTTTTGGTAGAATGGCCATTTTTACTATATTAATCCTGCCAATCCATGAGCATGGGAGATCTTTCCATCTTCTGAGGTCTTCTTCAATTTCTTTCTTCAGAGGCTTGAAGTTCTTATTGTACAGATCTTTTTTTACTTGCTTGGTTAAAGTCACACCGAGGTACTTTATATTATTTGGGTCTATTATTGTCGGCGCCAGCACCGACACAGTACCGAGAATCGGGCGAAAGCCTACGGGATGAAAGAAACAGGCACACACACACAGGTTATCATGTCAAGCCAGGAGGAAGAGAGAGAGAGAGAGAGAGAGAGAGAGAGAGAGAGAGAGAGAGAGAGATGGGGAAGAGCAGAAGGAAGAGTGAGAGTCTCCTGTAGCTTTATTCACCACTTATATACCCAAGTCTCCAGGTAGAAAATAACTGGGAAGCACAGTGGGAAACCCTGGCTCATGACTTCGGTAACAAAAGACCAACTAGGTGACCTGAATTAATTAGGGAGAAATCCGAGAAGACCAGCCTAAATCTCAAGGATAAAGGCTGAGGAAGCAAAAGGCAGAAGTAAATTGACCACCATCCAGGTGTGGTCCAGGTGTGTCAGTTCCTCATGTATCAGGCGGCTCAGCAGAGGTCATGCAGTGGAGACACCGGATGTTACTACTTGGGTCTTTTCTTCCTGTGCCGTAAATACATGGGAGAGGCCTCTGTCCAACAATCCCATGACGTCTTAACTGTGGCCATGCAGTTACAAAGCGACCAGACCCAAATCCAATATGGCTCGCTACATATTATGAAGGGTGTCATTTCCCTAATTTCTTTCTCGGCTTGTTTCTCTTTTGTGTAGAGGAAGGCTACTGATTTATTTGAGTTAATTTTATACCCAGCCACTTTGCTGAAGTTGTTTATCAGCTTTAGTAGTTCTCTGGTGGAACTTTTGGGATCACTTAAATATACTATCATATCATCTGCAAATAGTGATATTTTGACTTCTTCTTTCCGATCTGTATCCCCTTGACCTCCTTTTGTTGTCTGATTGCTCTGGCTAGAACTTCAAGAACTATATTGAATAAGTAGGGAGAGAGTGGGCAGCCTTGTCTAGTCCCTGATTTTAGTGGGATTGCTTCAAGTTTCTCTCCATTTAGTTTAATGTTAGCAACTGGTTTGCTGTATATGGCTTTTACTATGTTCAGGTATGGGCCTTGAATTCCTATTCTTTCCAGGACTTTTATCATGAAGGGGTGTTGAATTTTGTCAAATGCTTTCTCAGCATCTAATGAAATGATCATGTGGTTTTGTTCTTTCAGTTTGTTTATATAATGGATGACGTTGATGGTTTTCCGTATATTAAACCATCCCTGCATGCCTGGGATGAAGCCTACTTGATCATGGTGGATGATTGTTTTGATGTGCTCTTGGATTCGGTTTGCCAGAATTTTATTGAGTATTTTTTAAATTCGATATTCATAAGGAAATTGGTCTGAAGTTCTCTTTCTTTGTTGGGTCTTTGTGTGGTTTAGGTATAAGAGTAATTGTGGCTTATAGAAGGTATTCGATAGTGATCCATCTGTTTCAATTTTGTGGAATAGTTTGGATAATATTGGTATGAGGTCTTCTATGAAGGTCTGATAGAATTCTGCACTAAACCTGTCTGGACCTGGGCTCTTTTTGGTTGGGAGACCTTTAATGACTGCTTCTATTTCCTTAGGAGTTATGGGGTTGTTTAACTGGTTTATCTGTTCCTGATTTAACTTCGGTACCTGGTATCTGTCTAGGAAGTTGTCCATTTCCTGCAGATTTTCAAGTTTTGTTGAATATAGGCTTTTATAGTAAGATCTGATGATTTTTTGAATTTCTTCTGAATCTGTAGTTATGTCTCCCTTTTCATTTCTGATTTTGTTAATTTGGACACACTCTCTGTGTCCTCTCGTTAGTCTGGCTAAGGATTTATCTATCTTGTTGATTTTCTCACAGAACCAACTTTTGGTTCTGTTGATTCTTTCTATGGTCCTTTTTGTTTCTACTTGGTTGATTTCAGCTCTGAGTTTGATTATTTCCTGCCTTCTACTCCTCCTGGGTGTATTTGCTTCTTTTGTTCTAGAGCTTTTAGGTGTGTTGTCAAGCTGGTGACATATGCTCTTTCCTGTTTCTTTCTGCAGGCACTCAGCACTATGAGTTTTCCTCTTAGCACAGCTTTCATTGTGTCCCATAAGTTTGGGTATGTTGTACCTTCATTTTCATTAAATTCTAAAAAGTCTTTAATTTCTTTCTTTATTTCTTCCTTGACCAGGATATCATTGAGTAGAGCATTTTTCAATTTCCATGTATATGTGGGAATTCTTCCCTTATTGCTATTGAAGACCAGCTTTAGGCCGTGGTGGTCTGAAAGCATGCATGGGATTATGTCTATCTTTCTGTACCTGTTGAGGCCCGTTTTTCGACCAATTATATGGTCAATTTTGGAGAAAGTACCATGAGGTGCTGAGAAGAAGGTATATCCTTTTGCTTTAGGATAGAATGTTCTATAAATATCTGTTAAGTCCATTTGGCTCATGACTTCTCTTAGTCTGTCTACGTCTCTGTTTAATTTCTGTTTCCATGATCTGTCCATTGAAGAGAGTGGGTGTTGAAATCTCCTACTATTATTGTGTGAGGTGCAATGTGTTTTTGAGCTTTAGTAAGGTTTCTTTTATGTATGTAGGTGCCCTTGTATTTGGGGCATAGATATTTAGGATTGAGAGTTCATCTTGGTGGATTTTTCCTTTGATGAATATGAAGTGTCCTTCCTTATCTTTTGATGAATTTTAGTTGAAAATTGATTTTATTTGCTATTAGAATGGCTACTCCAGCTTGTTTCTTCCGACCATTTGCTTGGAAAGTTGTTTTCCAGCCTTTCACTCTGAGGTAGTGTCTGTCTTTGTCTCTGAGGTGTGTTTCCTGTAGGCAGAAGAATACAGGGTACTCGTTGCGCATCCAGTTTGTTAATCTATGTCTTTTTATTGGGGAGTTGAGACCATTGATGTTGAGAGATAATAAGGAATAGTAATTATTTCTTCCTGTTATATTCATATTTGGATGTGAGGTTATGTTTGTGTGCTTTTCTTCTCTTTGTTTTGTTGCCAAGACGATTAGTTTCTTGCTTCTTCTAGGGTATAGCTTGCCTTCTTATGTTGGGCTTTACCATTTATTATCCTTTGTAGTGCTGGATTTGTAGAAAGATATTGTGTAAATTTGGTTTTGTCATGGAATATCTTGGTTTCTCCATCTATGTTAATTGAGAGTTTTGCAGGATACAGTATCCTGGGCTGGCATTTGTGTTCTCTTATGGTCTGTATGACATCTGTCCAGGATCTTCTGGTTTCATAGTTTCTGGCGAAAATTCTGGTGTGATTCTGATAGGTCTGCCTTTATATGTTACTTGACCTTTTTCCCTTACTGCTTTTAATATTCTTTCTTTATTTTGTGGCGTTTGGTGTTTTCACTATTATGTGATGGGAGGTGTTTCTTTTCTGGTCCAATCTATTTGGAGTTCTGTAGGCTTCTTGAATGCCTATGGGTATCTCTTTTTTTAGGTTAGGGAAGTTTTCTTCTATGATTTTGTTGAAGATATTTACTGGTCCTTTGAGCTGGGAGTCTTCACTCTCTTCTATACCTATTATCCTTAGGTTTGATCTTCTCATTGAATCCTGGATTTCCTGTATGTTTTGGACCAGTAGCTTTTTCTGCTTTACATTATCTTTGACAGTTGAGTCAATGATTTCTATGGAATCTTCTGCTCCTGAGATTCTCTCTTCCATCTCTTGTATTCTGTTGGTGAAACTTGTATCTACAGCTCCTTGTCTCTTCTTTTGGTTTTCTATATCCAGGGTTGTTTCCATGTGTTCTTTCTTGATTGCTTCTATTTCCATTTTTAATTCCTTCAACTGTTTGATTGTGTTTTCCTGGAATTCTTTCAGGGATTTTTGTGACTCCTCTCTATGGGCTTCTACTTGTTTAGTTATGTTTTCCTGGAATTCTTTCAGGCATTTTTTCGATTCCTCTCTGTAGGCTTCTACTTGTTCTCTAAGGGAGTTCTTCACGTCTTTCTTGAAGTCCTCCAGCATCATGATCAAATACGATTTTGAAACTAGATCTTGCTTTTCTGGTGTGTTTGAATATCCCGTGTTTGCTTTGGTGGGAGAATTGGGCTCCGATGATGCCATGTAGTCTTGGTTTCTGTTGCTTGGTTTCCTGTGCTTGCCTCTCGCCATCAGATTATCTCTAGTGTTACTTTGTTCTTCTATTTCTGACAGTGGCTATACTGTCCTATAAGCCTGTGTTTCAGGAGTGTTGTAGACCTGTTTTCCTGTTTCCTTTCAGCCAGTTATGTCGACAGAGTGTTCTGCTTTCAGGCGTGTAGTTTTTCCTATCTACAGGTCTTCAACTGTTCCTGTGGGCCTGTGTCTTGAGTTCACCAGGCAGGTCGCTTGCAGCAGAAAAGTTAGTCTTACCTGTGGTCCCGAGGCTCAAGTTTGCTCATGGTGTGTTGCTTATGAGCTCTCCCCGGCCGCAGCAACCTAGAAGATCTGCGCCGCCCTTTCTGGGAGCTTCTGTGCACCAGGGTTCCAGATGTCGTTTGGTGTTTTCCTCTGGAATCAGTAATGTGTGCAGAGTGCAGTCTCCTCTGGTTTCCCAGGCGTGTCTGCCTCTCTGAAGGTTTAGCTCTCCCTCCCAAGGGATTTGGGTGCAGAGAACTGTTTATCCCCAGGGGCATGTCTTTATTGTATCTTGGAGCATCTTTTTTTTTTTTTTTTTTTTTTTTTTTTTTTTTCCGGAGCTGGGGACCGAACAGGGCCTTGCGCTTCCTAGGCAAGCGCCTACCACTGAGCTAAATCCCCAACCCCTTTGGAGCATCTTTTGAGTAAATATTGTTCCCATAGTATGCCACCATTATATATTCAGGTAATTGTTTATTGTTTGTAAATTGATTCTTTGTAAACTTAGCCATTTTCAATGATGCAATAATTTTTTTTATAATTGCTGTTTTATATGTGTGAAATCACCAGACCTCGTAGAAAAAAATGACACCTCTTTGAAAATACATCTGAAATCTAGTCATTTTCTGATAACAGTTTGATATCAAGATTATAATGGTGGTGAGCTCAAGTCCTTTCCACCGAAAGCTCTGAGTACTGAGCTACATATGTGTCTCATTGGCAGCACCTTCCCATTCCTATAGTCCCCAGCCCCCAGAGCCTGAATGATTCAATGTAGAGTATCCTCAAAAAACTAGAAACAAATCTATTATATACTCAACCATATCACTCCTCAGGAATTCATATTCTATTACAGAGGCACTTATGCAATCATGTTTGTATAAACCATACTCATAAGAGCTAGGAAATGGAATCACCCTCGATGCTCCCCAACTGATAAACATATACATACACTGTAGTCCACAGTGGAATACACTGTATATATACACTGTGGAATTTTTTTGAGATAAAGAAAAATTATGAAATTTGTACGTAAACTGATAGAACTGGTAATAATTACTGAATGGGGTAACTGAGACCCAGAAAGACAAATACCAGATGGTAATATGTAGTGAAGGAAACTAGCTTTAAAGCCATACACATGCATATTTAAATTGGAGTATTCAAAGAAGTCAGAAAAGTAGTAAGGTGTCTTGATGGAGAATTTAAATGGAAAGGACATAAAATGCAGGTAGTATAACAGGGGAAAGGTCATAATGAGGCAAAGAAGATTAAATATGGTGGGGATGGAAAAGCAGGGTAGACAAGGAGAAATGGAGAGTGAAAATAACACTGAATACCTTTGAAATCTCCATATAGAAACTATAGCAAGGAATGGGGACTGGGATGAACTCATCAGTTCAGTTGGTGTCTAGGTACCTTCTCTGAATTTTCAGTCGTACCCTCAGCTGTAGGCAGAGGCATTCAATTAGGTGGATATTTAACAAGAAAACAGGAAGCAGAACTGTCTTTTAGTATTCCTGTTTTCCAGAAAGGGCATCTTAAGAATTGCAGGTTTGGGCATCATGTAAAAGTCACTTAAGAAAAAGAGCTATGCAAATTCTTAGCAGCCTACTTCTTGTTGTAGTATTTCCTGGATTTTGAACATGGAATATTGTGATTTAATGTTTTCCTGGTTGACTTCAATATGGCTTTGTAATTAGTTGTTGCCCTTTTCTTGTGACTAGCTTTGGAATTAGACTATTTATCTGGTGTCATTTTATCTTGAAGGTACTGAACTTTGTCTTTTACTTCTTTCAGGCTATACCAGCCAAGAGTTTTTCTTGAGTCTCAGTGGAGACTTTATACTTGGACTTTTGAGCACTACTAGGATAAATCTCCAGACAGTTTTGGAAATTAACTGAAAATATTTTGCAATTAAGAAGTACATAAGAATTTTGGGGCCAAACTATAGTTCAGTGTCCCTAGAAAGCACGCATATTAAAGATTAATCTGTAGCTTTGCAGTATTGGAAAGTAGTTCAAACTTTAAGATTGGAACCTAGTGGGAAGCCTTTCATTCGCTATAGTTTCCCTGAGATGATAGCAGGATTCTAGACCTTTTCTCCATTTTAATAATGAAGAAGGATCTGGCTATTTTATTTTGTTTTCTTTTCCATATGTTAAGTTGAAAGATCCCCAAAGAGAGACCCTTACTCAAGTCTTGGGAAATCGTGGACCCCAGACACAGAGAGACCATTTTGGATGTAATAAGCAAAGGCGAGGTTTATTATGGAGATCTATTACGGAGATCTCCAGGCCGACACGTATCCCATGCAGGAGACAGAGGTGGCGACCCGGGCTTTTAGAAGCAAGGGGTTTTTATAGGGTGAGGAACAGGGGGATGGGGAGAGTTGGCTCAGCTATAAGTGATTGGCACATTCAAACATAGCAGTGAGATTACAACACAGCAGAAGAGTACGTGCTGACTGAAGCTTACAGGATTTTAGAAGCCAGGGGCTTATCAGGGTTTGAAGGACATCTGGTTAAAGTGTGACTCTGAGTAAGCTGGGGGAGATGCCCTCCTGTCAGATGGTTTATGAGTCAGTCCTGATAGCTTGGGCTGGTTCCTGTATGACTTTTTTTTATCTTTATGGTCTGTTAGTCCTACTGGCAGGGCGGGCCCGTCATGTTTGGACTTGCCTGGGCTTGTTTTTCACAGTGTTTAGCCCTGAGTCTGTGAATTTTGAAACTTAAACCTTAAATCTGTATAATTTTCCTTTCAAAGTGTAACAGGAATAAACAAAATGTGGCAAGGTCATCCATGAGATTGTTTCATTTTCATACAAACATAGAATTTGTATCAGAATGAAGGTTCAGTGAATGGAATAAAATATCACATCATTTTAGTCTGAGTAGCAAGCATTTGACAAATGTAGAACATGTCTCTATAAATCATCCTTTAAGTCTTATGAAATGTCAATTGCACATGAGCATGTCATTTACCAGCCCGCAGCTCTGCATGCCTTTGGGGAGGCCTGCTGCCACCTGGGACAATAATTCTCAGAGGCCTGCTATTCTCATAGTCTACCAGGACAGCCAGTATCAGAGATAAACAGAAGTTTAGGGGAAAGTGCAAGAACACAATCTACAAAAGCCAGTGAAATATGGCAGCATCAAAACCTAGTTCTCCTACTGCACAAACCCTGGATATTTTACACACTTGAAGAGCAAGACTATGACATTAAATCTCATCTCATAAAGATGATAGATGCCTTTAAAGAGGAAATAAATGAATCCCTTAAAGAAATACAAGAAAATACAGCCAAACAGATGAAGGAAATGAATAAAATTGTTCAAGACCTAAAAATGGAAATAGAAGCAATAAAGAAAGGCAACCATAAAGATGGAAAACCTAGGAAAGAGAACAGGAACTATAGGCACAACTATCACCAACAGAAAATAAGACAGAAGAGAATCTCAGGAGAAGACAGTACATTAGAATTGGGAGGGGTTAGGGGGCTGATGGACAGGAAACCAGGAAAGGGAATAACATTTGAAATGTAAATAAGAAATATCCAATTTTAAAAAAAGAAAATTAAAACAAAACCAAACAAGGAAACAAACAAAAAACAAAAAATAAAAAAAAGAAGAAATTGATGCATTGGTCAAAGAAAATGCCAAATCTATGGAGTTTCTAATGCAAATCATGCAGAAAATTTGGGACAGTATGAAAGACCAAACCTAAGAATAATAGGAATACAGAAGGGAGAAGATTACCAGTTCAAAGGCCTAGAAAGTATCTTCCCAAAAATCCTAGAAGAAAATATCTCTAACTTAAAGAAAGACATGGCTATAAATGTATATGAAATATACAGAATACCAAATAGATTGGAGAAGAAAAGAAAATCCTCTCACCACCTAATAAATACAACACTAAATGTATAGAATAATAAAAGATATTAGAAGATGCAAGTGAAAAAGGTGAACATGTAAAGGCAGACCTACCAGAAATATACCTCACTTCTCCACAGAGACTCTAAAAACCAGAAGATTGTGGACATATGTTTTGTAGATCATAAGAGATCACAGATATCAGCCCAGACTATTTTACCCAGCAAAAATTTCAATCACCATAGATGGAGAAACCAAGATATTCTATGTCAAAACCAAACTTAAACAATGTCTTTCTACTAATTCAGGATTACAGAGGAAACTAGAACAAAAACTCTGACATAAGGAGGGTGACTATATCCAAGAAAACACAAGAAATTAATCATCTCATAACAAACCCAAAAGAAGAAAGTCACAAACACATAATACTACCTCAAACAACAAAAAATTAACAGGAAATACCAATCTTTTTTAAATCTTTATTAACTTGAGTATTTCTTATTTACATTTCAATTGTTATTCCCTTCCCAGTTTCCAGGCCAACATCCCCCTAACCCCTCCCCTTCTCCTTCTCTATGGGTGTTCCCCTACACAGCCTCCCCCCATTAATGCCCTCCCACCAACAATCACGTTCACTGGGGGTTCAGTCTTGGCAGGACCAAGGGCTTCCCCTTCCACTGGTGATCTTACTAGGATATTCATTGCTATGTATGTAGTTGGAGTCCAGGGTCAGTCCATGTATAGTCTTTGGGTAGTGGCTTAGTTCCTGGAAGCTCTGGTTGGTTGGTATTGTTGTTCATATGGGGTCTCACGCCCCTTCAAACTCTTTCAGTCCTTTCTCTGATTCCTTCAACGGGGTTCCCATTCTCAGTTCAATGGTTTAATGATGGCATCTGCCTATGTATTTGTTGTATTCTGGCTGTGTCTCTCAGGAGAGATCTACATCCGGTTCCTGTCGGCCTGCACTTCTTTGCTTCATCCATCTTATCTAGTTTGGTGGCTGTATATATAAGGGCCACATGTGGGGCAGGCTCTGAATGGGCGTTCCTTCAGTCTCTGTTCTAAACTTTGCCTCCCTATTCCCTCCCAAGGGTATTCTTGTTCCAGTTTTAAAGGAGTAAAGCATCTGCATTTTGGTCATCCTTCTTGAGTTCCATGTGTTCTGTGCATTTAGTCTCATTCCAGCATTTGGGCTAATATCCACTTATCAATGAGTGCAATGAGGTCTTATAATATCTCCCAACATCAGTGGACTGAACTCCCCATAAAAAGACATAGGTAAACAGACTGGTTATGAAAGCAGGATCCAGCATTTTGCTGCATACAAGAAACACACCTCAGTGACAAAGAGAGACACTACCTCGGAATAAATGGCTGAAAAATATATTCCAAGCAAATGGACCCAAGATACAAACTTGAGTAGCCAATGCAACATCTAATAAAATAGGCTTTCAACCAAAATTTATCAAAAGAGATGGGGAAAGACACTTTATACCCATCACAGGAATAATCCACCAAGATAAGGTCTCAATTCTATGCCCCAAATACAAGGGTATCCAAATTCATAAAATAAACATTATTAAAGCTCAAATAACATATCGAAGTCCACAAAATAATAATGAGGGACCTCAACACCCCACTCTCCGCAATGGAGAGGCCATTGAAACAGAAATTAAACAGAGGAATAATGAAACTAATAGATGTTATGAACCAATTGAATCTAACCGATATCTACAGAACCTTTCACACAAAACCAAAAGAACATTCCTTTTTCTCAGCACCTCACAGTACACTCTTAAAAATTTACTATATATTCTGGTACAAAGCAAGCCTCAATAGATACAAGAAGATTGACGTCACCCCTTGAATCTTATCAGATTAACATGGATTAAGGCTTTATTTCAACAACAACAGAAACAACAGAAAGCCTACAAATTCCTGGAAACTGAACAACTGTCTACTTAATGATTACTTAGTAAGGGAGGAAATAAAGAAATGAAAGACTTTCTAGAATTCAATGAAAAAGAAGGTAGAGCATACCCAAATATATGGTACACAATGAAAGCAGTGCTAAGAGGAAAACTCATTGTACTAAGTGCCTTCATAAAAAAATCAGAGACATCCCATAAAGTAACTTAATAGCACACCTAAAAGCTCTAGAAGAAAAAGAAGAAAACACACCCAAGAGGAGTAGATGTCAGGAAATAGTCAATTTCAGGGCAGAAATCCATCAGTTAGAAACGGAGAACAATACAAAGAATCAACAAAACTGAGAGGTGGTCCTACGAGAAAAATCAACAAGATAGACAAACCCTTAGTCAAAATAACTAAAAGGCAGAGTCAGTATCCAAATTATCAAAATCAGAAATAAAATGGGGGATGCAATAATAGACACTGAAGAAATGAGAAAAATCATTAGGCTTTATTTCAAAAGCCTGTACTCCACAAAATTGAAAAATCTATGTGAAATAGATGATTTTTTTAGACAGATAACAATTACCAAAGTGAAGTCAAGATCAAGTAAACCATCTAATTAGCTTTATAATCCTTAAAGAAGAAAAGCAGTTATAAAAGGTCTCCAAACCAGAAAATTCCCAGAGCCAGATGGTTTTAGTGTAGAATTCTATCAGACATTCAAAGTAGAACTAACACCAATTTTCCTCAAATTACTCTACAAAATAGAAACAGAAAGAACATGGCTGAATTCATTCTATGAGGCCACAGTCACCATGATAACTAAACCACACAAAGACTCAAGAAAGAAAGAGGATTTCAGCCCAATTTCCCTTAAGAACATAAATGCAAAAATAATCAATAAAATTTTTGAAAACCAAATCCAAGAGAACATCAAAAACATCATTCAACCTGATCAACCAGGCTTCAATCCCAGGGAGGCCAGAATGATTGAACATATAAAAATCCATCAAATTAATCCACCATATAAACAAGGTGAAAGAAAAAACAAATCAGGTGATTATCTCATTAGATGCTGAAAAAGCCTCTTACAAACCCCAACACCCATTAATATTAACAGTCTTGAAAATACCAGGGATACAAGGCACATACCTAAACGTAATAATAGCAATATACAACAAGACAATACCCAATATCAAATTAAAGGAAGAAACACTTAAATGTATTCCATTAAGATCAGGGAGAAGATATAGGTTCCCACTCTCTCTGTAACTATTTCATATAATACTTGAAGTTCCAGCTAGAACAATAAGACAACAAAAGAGATCAAGGAAATACAAATTAGAAAGGAAGATCTTAGTCAAAGTATCACTATTCATAGATGATATGATAATATACATGTCACCCAAAAATTCTACCAGAGAACTCCTACAGCTAATAAACAACTTCAGCAAAGAGTCTAGATAAAAATTAACTCAAAGAAATCAGTAGCTTTCCATTACACAAATGATAAATAGGCTGAGAAAGAAATTAGTGAAATGACATCCTTCAGAACAGCTAAAAACAGCCAAGCAAGTGAAAGACCTGTATTCACATACAGGTATTCAAATACAATGGTAGTGGACAGTAGTAGACAGTGGTGGACAACGGTAGTGGATAGTGGTTGACAGTGGTGGACAATGGTAGTGGACAGTGTTGGACATTGGTAGTGGACAGCGTGGGACAATGGAGGGCAGTGGTGGTGGACAGTGTTTGATAATAGTAGTGGCCAGTAGTGTACAACAGTAGTGGACAGTTATGGCCAGTGGTGGACAACAGAAGTGGACAGAGGTGGACAATACTGGATAGTAGTGGACTGTGGGGGACAACAGTGGACAGTGGTGGACAGTGGTAAGCAGTAGTGGACAGTGGTGGACAACAGCGATGGATAGTGGTGAACAGTAGTGTACAACAGTAGCGGTCAGTGGTGAACAGTATTGACAACAGTAGTGGACAGTAGAGGACAGTGGTGCACAGTGATGGACAATGGTAGTGGACAGTGGTGGACAAAAGTGTGGATAGTAGTAGGACAGTGGTAGACAATGGTAGTGGACAGTAGTCGACAACAGTAGTGAGCAGTGTTGGACAATAGTAGTAGACAGTGGTAGAGGATAGTGTTGGACAATGGTAGTGGACAGTGGTGGAGAGTAATGTACAATGATAGTGAACAGTGGTGAACAACAGTAGTGAACAGCGGTGGTCAGTGGTTGACAACAGTAGTGGACAGCAGTGTACACCAGTAGTGGACAGTGGTAGTCAGTGGTGAACAACAGTACTTGACAGGCGTGGTCAGTGATGGACAGTGGTTGACATCAGTAGTAGACAGTATTGTAAAACAGTAGTGGACAGTGGTGGTCAGTGGTGGACAAGAGTAGTGGACAGTGGTGAATAGTGCTGGACAGTAGTGCACAGTGGGGGACAACAGTGGACAGTGGTGAACAGTGCTAGACAGTAGTGGACAGTAGTATACAACAGTAGTGGACAGTGGTGGTCAGTGGTGAACAGTGGTGGACAGTAGTGGACAGTGGTGAACAATGGTAGAGGACAGTGGGGACAGTAGTGGACAGTGGTGGACAACTGTACTGGACAGTGGTGGGTGGTGGTGGACAATGGTAGTGGACAGTGTTGGACAATCATAGTGGACAGTAGTGGACAGTGGTGGACAACCATATTGGACAGTGGTGGACAGTTGTGGACAATGGTAGTGGACAGTGGTGGAGAGTGGTGGATAGTAGTGGACAGTGGGGGAAAGTAGTGCACAGTGGTGGACAAATGTAGTGGACAGTGGTGGACAATGGTAGTGGACAGTGTGAGAGAGTAGTGGGCAGTGGTGGTCAGTGGTGGACAATGGTAGTGTACAGTGGTTGACAGTGGTGGACAACAGTGGACAGTGTTGGACATGGGTAGTGGACAGTGAGGGACAGTAGTGGTCAGTGGTGGACAATGGTAGTGGACATTGGTGGAGAACAGTAGTGGAAAGAAGGGGAAACAGTAGTGGAGAGTAGTGTACAACAGTAGTGGACAGTGGTAGACAGTAATATACAACAGTAGTGGTCAGTGGTGAACAATACTTGACAAGAGTAGTGGACAGTAAAGGACGGTGGTAGACAGTGATGAACAATGGTAGTGGACAGCGTTGGACAACAGTAGTGGACAGTGGTAGTGGACAGTGGTAGACAATATTAGTGGACAGTGACAACAGTAGGGTACAGTGTTGGACAACAGTAGTAGACAGTGGTAGTGGACAGTGTTGGACAATGGTAGTGGACAGTGGTGAGCCGTAATTTACAACGATGGTGAACACTGGTGGATAACAGGAGTGGACAGTGGTGGTCAGTGGTGGACAGTGTTTGACAACAGTAGTGGACAGAGGTGGACAACAGTAGTGGACAGAGGTGGCCAGTGGTGGACAACAGTAGAGGACAGAGGTGGACAGTGCTGGACAGTGCTGGATAGTAGTGGACTGTGGGGGACAACAGTGGACAGTGGTAGGCACTAGTGAACAGTATTGGAGAACAGTGATGGACAGTGGTGGACAGTAGTGTACAACAGAAGTGGTCAGTGTTGAACAGTAGTTGACAAGATTAGTGGACAGTAGAGGACAGTGGTGGAGAGTGATGGACAATGTTAGTGGACAGTGTTGGACAACAGTATTGGACTGGTAGTGGACAGTGGTAGACAAAGGTAGTGGACATTGGTTGAAAACAGTAGTGAACAGTGTTGGACAACAGTAGTAGACAGTGGTAGTGGACAGTGTTGGAAAATGGTAATGGTCAGTGGTGGACAGTAATGTACAGTGATAGTGAACAGTGGTGGACAACAGTAGTGGACAGTGGTGAATAGTGCTGGACAGTAGTGCACAGTGGAGGACAACATTGGACAGTGATGAACAGTGCTGGGCAGTGGTGGACAGTAGTGGACAACAGTAGTGGACAGTGGTAGTCAGTGATGGGCAGTAGTGGACAACAGTAGTGGATGGCAGTGGTCAGTGGTGAACAGTGGTGGACAGTAGTGGACAGTGGTGAAAAATTGTAGTGGAGAGTGGGGACAGTAGTGGACAGTGGTGGACAATTGTAGTGAACAGTGGTGGACAGTGTTAGACAATGGTAGTGGACAGTGGAACCGTGAATTTATAAATGATGGTGAACACTGGTGGATAACAGGGTGGATGGTGGTGGTCAGTGGTGGACAGTGTTTGACAACAGTAGTGGACAGTAGTGTACAACAGTAGAGGACAGAGGTGGACAGTGATGGGCAATGGTAGTGGACAGTGGTGTACAACAATAGTGGACAGTGTTGGTCACTGGTGGACAATAGTAGTGGACACTGGTGAACAGTGCTGGACAGTAGTACACAGTGGGGGACAACAATGGACAGTACTGGACAGTGGTGGACAACAGTGATGGACAGTGGTGGACAACAGTAGTGGACAGTTGTGGTCAGTGGTGAACAATGTTAGTGTACAGTGGGGGACAGTAGTGGACAGTGGTTGACAAATGTAGTGGACAGTGGTGGACGGTGGGGACAACGGTAGTGGACAGTGGTTGACAGTGGTGGACAACAGTAGTGGACAGTGTTGGACAATCATAGTGGAAAGTGGGGGACAGTAGTGGACAGTGTTGGACAGTGGTGGACAATAGTAGTGGACAGTGGTGGAAAATGGTAGTGGACAGTGTTGGACAATGGTAGTGGACAGTAGTGTACACCAGTAGTGGACAGTGGTAGTCAGTGGTGAACAACAGTACTTGACGGGGTTGTCAGTGATGGACAGTGGTTGACAACAGTAGTGGACAGTAGTGTACAATAGTAGTGGATAGTGGTGGTCAGTGGTGGACAACAGTAGTGGACAGTGCTGAACAGTGCTGGACGGTAGTGCACAGTGGGGGACAACAGTGGAAGTGGTGAGCAATGCTGGACAGTAGTGGACAGTGATGGACAAGTGATGGACAGTGGTGGACAACAGTAGTGGACTGCGGTGGTCAGTGGTGGACAATGGTAGTGGACAGAGGCTGACAGTGGTGGACAACAATAGTTTACAGTGGTAAAAATTCATGGTGGACAATGAGGGACAGTAGTGGACAGTGGTGGACAACAGTATTGAACCGTGGTGGACAACAGTAGTGAACAGTGGTGGACAAACATATTGGAAAATAGGGGACAACAGTAGTGGACAGTGGTGGTCAGTGGTGAACAGTGGTGAACAATGATAGTGGACAGTGGGTGACAACAGTAGTTGAGAGTAGTGTACATCAGTAGTGGACAGTAGTAGTCAGTGGTGAACAATACTTGACAGGGGTGGTCAGTGATGGACAGTGGTTGACAACAGTAGTGGACAGTAGTGTACAACATTAGTGGACAGTAGTGGTCAATGGACAAAAGTGGATAGTAGTAGACAAAAATAGTGGACAGTGATGAACAGTGCTGGATAGTAGTGCACAGTGAGGGACAACAGTGGACAGTGGTGAACAGTGCTGTACAGTAGTGGGCAGTGATGGACAACAGTGACAGACAGTGGTGGACAGTAGTGGACAACGGTAGTGGACAATGGTTGACAGTGGTGGACAACAGTAGTGGACAGTGGTGAACAATGGTAGTGGACAGTGAGGGACAGTAGTGGACAGTGGTGGACAACAGAAAACTGGAAATAGTTCTACCTCAATACACATCTATACCACTCTTGGACATATACACAAAATATGACCCACTATACTACAGGGACACTTGCTCAACTATGTTCATAGCAACTTTTTTGTAATAGCCAGAAACTGGAAACAACCTAGATTTCCCTCCACTGAAGAATGGCTAAAGAAAATATTGTGCATCTATACAATGGGATACTATTTAGCTAATAAAAACAAAGATAGGGATTTTTTAGAAAAATGGATGGAACTTGAGAATATCAAATTGAGTGAGGTAACCCAGACCCCAAAGGACGTGCTTGGTGCTCATTTATAAGTGGATATTACCCATAAAATACAGGATCTTCATGCTACATTCTACAGACTTAAAGAAGCTAAACAAGAAGAAAGGCCCAAGCAAGGATGGCTGAGTCTCACTTAGAACTCGGGTTAAAATAGTCATAGGAGACAGGTGGAGCAAGGGGAAAGCAGAGGTTATTGAGGAAGGGAATGGGGGGTTCAGCATCAGGTGTGAGGTGGGACATGAGAGATGGCCAGATGACCATGAGAAGGAATGGAAATATGCAACTGACAGGAGTGGGGAGCTGGGGGGGCATCTTAAGAATGTGACAGAGATCAATGATAGGGGCAGTGCCCAAGAATCAATGAGTGTGACATTAGGTGTTACTCATTGTGTTGGGGATATGGACCCTGAAGAAGACATCTTCTATAGCTAGGCAGGAACTCTGATGAAGCACTCGGGACACAAACCCACCCCAAAACATTCAACCCAGAATGTATACTGCCTATAATAAATGCAGGTATAGGGGATGGAGCAGAGACTGAGGAATTGCCAAGCAATAACTGGCCCAACTAGTGACCCATCTTGTGGGCAAGCACCAATACCTGACTTTATTAATGATACTACATTATGCTTTCAGACAGGAGTTTAGAAAGGCTGCCCTCTGAGAGGCTCTACCCAGCATCTGACACAGAGGGATGCAGAGACCCACAGCCAAGCAGTAGATGGAGCTTGGGGACTCATGTGAAAGAGTTACAGAGAGGACTGAGGGCCCCGAAGTGATAGTAACTCCACAGAAAGACCAACAGAGTTAACTAACTTAAATCTTTGGAGCTCTTAGAGACCGAACCATCAACCAAAGAGCATACAGGGGCTGGGTTGAGGCCCCAGGCACATATACAGCAGATGAGCAGCCCGGTGTTCATGTGGGTCCCTCAAAAAGCAGAGCAAGGACTGTCCATAAAAGCTGTTTCTTGTTCATGTGAGCAAGGACTGTCTCTAAAATCTGTTGCTTATCTGTAGAATCTGTTCCCCGACTGGGTTGTCTTGTTTGGTTTCAGCGGAAGAGGATGCTCCTAACCTTGTAGAGACATGATGTGCCAGAGTGGGGGCATGGGAGGAAGTAGTCTATGATCAGGGGACTACAACAGGTTAGGTCAGTGATAGGGATGTAAGATGCATAAATTAATTAGTTAATGGTGAAAAAACCATATGATACACAAACAAACACACAAATACATATGTACACAAATGCACACACTAAACACACATTAATACACATGCACACATAACACTGGCTCACAGCTTTTGATATTTGGATGCTGGTCTTTATTATAGTTCCACAGAAGCAGAGCGGCTAGTTTGAAAGTAGTTTGCTTCCCTAAGGCCATTCTGTGAAATCTAGGACTCAGCATTCTTCAGAGCAGCTTATGAATCCACTCCACTCCAGGCTGAAGGATAAAGTTGAAAGATGGAAATAAAAAGAAAGGGTCATTAATTAGAAAGAATGCCTGATATGATAAAGATTATAACCAAACACATAGTATTGTAGATTGAGGAGAACTTGGATTGTTTCTAAAGGCTGTCCCTCCCTGAACTCCACCAAAGATCTGTAATTTTGATGCCTTTGAAGATAGAGTTCAGTGGTACACACATCAACCCCTTAGGTACACCTAATGGCACTTAGGGAATAAATTACCAAATGCTAGTGTAGTTACAATTATTTTTGGTAACTACAACCTGCTAAAAGTCGCACTGTGTTATCACTAATGTTTTTATGATTGAAACTTTCAAATTTGAAAATACAACACTAATTCTACAAGACTAATAACATTTTTTTACATGGTAAATTGCCATTTAGTCTTTCTACAAGTACACAGGTTTTTCCTCTTAGTTACAATGTCATAGTATTTTTTCTTTCTTTCTCTTAATTTATAGCCATCAAGTGAATATATGTATATTTGTATATACATATACATGTATAGGTGTATATGTGTGTTTACATAATAATTTCATGCTTTGATAACAATAATTATACAACTAATTTCAGAATTTTTCTGTTTTAATCTTTATAATTATGCATACTTTGATTTTCTTTCTATGAAATTTTTTAGCAATTTTTTTAAAGGTTTATTTATTTTATATGAATACACTGTAGCTGTCATCAAACGCACCAGAAGAGGGCATTGGATCCCATTACAGATGGTTGTGAGCCACCATGTGGTTGCTGGGAATTGAACTCAGCACCTTTAGAAGAGCAGTGAGTGCTCTTAAACACTGAGTTGAATCTACAGCGCCCTCCCTCCTTTTAAAAGATTTATTTATGTATTGGGTACTTTGTTTCCATGTATATCTTCAAACCAGAAGACAGCATCAAACAGGTGTGGGATGCCATGTGGGTGCTAGGAATTGAACTCAGAACCTTTGGAAAAGCAATGAGTGCTCTTAACCACTGAGTCATCTCTCCAGTCCGCAAATTTCCTAAATAATATTTTACTATGGCTCTTCTGACATATCCAAACTTGGTCCTAGATAAAAGTTAAGAGAATGCTAGAGAAGATGAGACAGATGAATAATGAATGATAAGGAAAAGGATATGTTTGATGCCTAACTGTAACTTGGATTGTCTTACATTTAGCATGACAGAGAGCCTCAGCTCTTAGTATGAACAAACAATGAACAAGGTAAAAGCAGAGGGAACAGGTTTGTAGCGTTTGTCTCAAATAAGTAACTGGGTAACACTTTATCCAAAGATTAGAAAAACCTAGAAAGAGATGACAAAATATATATCAGGAGTGCCTTCCAAAGTGATTTGTTATATTTATGTTCCTCAAATCCCCCTGGCTATTTAGAAAAGGGGAATGAAAGAACAAATCACTTAGATGAGAAATGTGGAAATTAGAAGTCAACAAAGTATTTATCCCCAAGAAGAGGACATTAACCTGAAAGGGATGGTTAGAAACCAAAGGAGATTTTATAACTTCTGAAAAGTTAATTTTGGTTTTCACTGTCAGTAAGAATCAGGGCTCCTTAAAACCTTTGTTTCAACTTGAATAGAATAAGAATTGTGTATTCCTGAATCTTGATATTCTTTTTATCTGTTGAGTGCACTTTGTTTAATTGAGACTTACTGCATTAAGCAATTTCCCAGAAAATGTCTTTATGCTTCATTTAAATGTTCCCATGGAGTTTTAATCATTTTTTAAAAATTGCTTTCCAAAAGTGTTGTATAGTTCACTATTTCTGTAAAATGACTAAAAGTAAGTAAAATGTTTACTTTAAGTCACAAACGACTTTCCCCTGCTCTAGTCAAAATAAGTATTTTTCTCTTGAAATTTAAGCATTTGTTTGGCAACTTGGTTAGGCTGTTTGGTTGGATTTTCATCTTTCTTGCCTCCAAGTTCCAAATTACTGTTAAATATTGAATAATGTTAAATATCAAATAAAATAAAATTATTGCCTAGATAACACACACACACACACACACACACACACACACACACACACTCAGACTTTTAAGCTGTCTCATTTCAAAAATCTGTCCTAAGTATTACATATTAGTAAACATACCAAAGGAGCATATTTTGGTTTTGGAGGCTGAAGTGGTTTCTTGCACTGACAGACACGTCTAGACTTAGGTGGTGCTTTAAAAGGCTCACACGGAGGGAAGGGTAATCTTTCTCTTGATGAAGGGATTCTACCACTCACAAATCTTTTCCCCTTGTCATCGAAAGTTGTCTTTTTAGATAATGTTCTGAATCCTTTCCTTGTTCCTGTCATTCCCCTCTTTGAGTCTGTAGATGAGACATCTGAATCATCAGTAGACTTTATAACTCTAAACTCTGATGAGTCTTCAGATTCAGTATCTGAGAGTCTTGAAATTTTTCTTCTGCCTCCCTTGGTAGATGTATCAGATGCTGAATCACTGCAACTCCCCGTGTCCTTTACTTTATCTTTCTTTCCCTTCTTTATTGCAAAATCAGAATCACTTTCAGTAGACACTGCATTCTTCTTTGATTCCTTCTTTTCTCCTTTCTTCGTAATTTTCTTATCCTTCTTTTCACCCTTTTTACCTGTTGAATCACCCTCAGATTCAGAATCAGCATCAGTAGACACTGTATCCTTAATAGGCTTCCTCCTCCCTTTATTTTCCTTCTTTTCATCTTTCTTGCCCCTCTTTGACGCTGCATCTGATTCAGAATCAGTAGACAATGCAGTCTTCGTGCCATCTTTCTTTGATTGTCTTTTTACTTTCTTTACCCCCTTTGAATCTACAGATCCACTACCAGAAGATGCTAAATCCCTTTTGCCTATACTCTTCTTTTCTTTATCTTTCTTTGAAGCCTTGGATCCCCCAGATTCACCACCAGTAGATTCTGCATCCTTCTTTTTCTTGGATTCCCTTTTCTTATCGGTTTTTGATTTTTTCTTTCCACCCTTGGAGTCAACAGATTCAGCATCGGTAGATTCTGAATCCTTCTTTGTCTTGGATTTTTTCTTTCCCTCTTTCTTTGCATCCTTTGAGTCTACAGAATCAATATCTGAGTCCTTTTCCTTTTTTCCACTCTTCTTGGAAGGCTTCTTTGCATTGTTCTGTGAGCAATTTGTCAACCATTCATCAAAATCTGTGGATTCAGCTCTGAACTCATTTAGATGCAACATTAAATCCATATTTGAGCTGTGTATACACTCTGATATCTCATCAGAATATTTATCAGTGCTATTCTTAGAGTCTGTATTAGGATTGTCCTTGCAACATGTGGTTGCATTATTGATCGCTTTCCTAATGAAATTCGTTGAATTTTTGTTGTCATTTCTCAAACCCATTTCCAAGGTTTCCTTAGAATTGCTGGATTCTAGATTTGTTTCTGATGTAGAATTTGACTTCTTAGGCAATTTACTTTTATGTGATGATTTTGATGGATTTTTTTCTGTATTGCCTAGTATTTCAGGTTTCCCATTGGTTATTGTTTTCATGGACTCAGATTTATTAGACATGAGCTTATTTTTCCCTGAATTTTGTCTTCAAAGTTTTTCTTTTTTTATCATCTTTGGGCTTTCTAGTCTCTGCCATTATATAATGGTTTTGAGGATTATCAAGATATTTGAATGGAGCCTGTATAGTAAAAGCTAGAGAAAAGGATGACTTTAAGAAAACTTCTCTTAAAAACCGGTCTATCCACACATGAGTTGGTTTTTGACCTTCCTCAATTTTCCTTTTCTCTCGTCTCTGAAAAAAATTGGAAAATGATGAAAAGAATATGTAAATGATAGATATTTTTTTTTTTTTTTTTTTCGAGGCTAGGGGACCGAACTCAGGGCCTTGCGCCATAGGGCAAGTGCTCTACCACTGAGCTAAATCCCCAACCCTGATAGATATATTTTCATTTGCAACATAAAAATGAAAATCAGTCCCCTATAAAAAGCATTTTTATTTCAAGATTGTGTGTGTATTTAACATTCCTAGTCTTCCATGTGTGTGTCTATGAGTGTGTGTGTGTGTGTGTGTGTGTGTGTATGACAGTAATTAATGAGTAATTAATGAAGGAAGGAAAAATGAAAGAGAGTAAGGAAGAGTATATGGGAAGTTTTGAAGTGAATAAATGGAAGGGGAGATGATGTAACTTTCTTTTTTTACAGTTTAATGCTTCAGTTAAAAACAAGTTGATAGGACTGGTGAGATCGCTAAGCATATAATAGTGCCTACTATATAATACTGGTGACCTGAATTGGATCCTGTAGTGGAAGAAGAGAAGCATCTTCTGAAAGATGTACTCTGAACAATTGTACACTCATGCCTGCACTCACTCAAACACCCATTTTATATATATATATATATATATATATATATATATATATACAGTAATAATAACAAATCAAGCAACGTCAAAATGATTTTATGGAAGTGAATAGTTATAACACAAGATTAAAATGTAACCAATACACAAATGTAGCACAGTAAGAATACTGTTTCAAAAGATAATACCAAAACACAGGAACATTTATGAAAGATGAGTACCTCTAATGAGTCTTGTCTTTCTAATAGTGATATGATGTAATTATAATCTCAGAAGTAAAAGAAAAAAGTTTAGTTTGAAACATGTGGGAATAATTTGTCCTATAGAGTCATAAATTTTAAGTTTTACTTCTGCATAGTAATACTCAAACTCTGTACCTCTTACTTGTGTTTATATATGCTGTCATTAGCATACATTTACTATAAAAATGATTTTTGTATACTTACAGGAACTGCAACTTCTAATTCTGAAGGTCCGGATCTCTTCTTCATATCTGGCATAGGTGTTTTGGGAAATGTCAAAGCAAAGTCTTCTTGATTCCATTTTTCCCTAGTTTGACGGACTGAGATGAGAAAATAACCAACATTTAGAAATAATAGCCAGACTCTTACATAAAAAAGCATTGTAAAGCAAGAACTATACTAATTAAGTGAAAGTAAGTTGTAATAAAATATAGCCCTTCTCCTTTCAGTGTATCTGAATAGCAATTAGGGAACATAAAAACCATTTTTCCAAGTTAGTATTGGCTTATGTTTAACATTCAATTTTTGTTTTCATATAAAAACAATTTTTACAAATAGTTGCTTAAATAATGATATTAAACTACTTTAATAAAACAAAAGAAATAAAATATAGACATACTTCAATTGTTTCTATTCAAATGCTTTCATTGCCTTTCCTGTCTTGATTTTTAATGTCATTTTGGTTAAGTGAGAGATGATATGATTAATACTTTTATGATTTCTTTAATTAATCGCATGACACTGAGCATGAAGTAACCAGTGAAAGTGATTATTTTCAAGGATGTCCCAGAATGTTTACTCCTCTGAATTTAATGGCATCACCAGCCACAGAAATTAGAAATTAGAGCTATATATACAAATTCTGTCTTCCGTTCTGTAAATTCTATAAGGATATAGACATATCTGAGGTTATTTATAAAAATCAGGAATATTAAACTATCTGGAAACTTTGACAAAAGAGGAATTTGGAACAACATTTCAGATAGATTTCCTAGACAGGAAGAGGATAATGAGAAATGTGATTGCTTTTTACATATATTTGAAGAGCTACTATATGTATAGTAATAATTATAGCATACTGTTAATAGTTAATGCTTTTATATTCTGGATTATATTATATACCTTCATAATTTTCAACCAAATCCTTGAAACTTCTTTTTGAATTAGATAATGACATTGCATAGCCTACAAACTTATAAAAATGACACACTGCCATGTGTTAAATTTCTTATTCTAAATCACAAAGCTAGTAAACAACCAAGTTAAGATTCATATACAATTTGACTTCAGAGTCAGTCCCTTAACTCAGGTATCATAACATTCCTTATAAGTTTGCTGACTAATATATGCCACTGTAGGCAGATTTTAGTTTAACGCACTAAGTTGACCTCTGTAAACTTGCAGCTTCTCAACAAATGGATTATTTGCTAACTAGTCTCACTGCTTTAATTTTTATTGCCCTTTTTATATTAAGTTTTTAATTGTGAACTTTGAGCACAAGGGGAGCTTGTGAGAGTAAGCATGATTTCTATGTGAGAAGAAAGAACAAACTAAATGCTTCTTGTGTCAGAAATGTTTTTGCACATGCATCAATATATATATATATATATATATATATATATATACCTACATGTATGCATGCATGTGTGTGTTTGTGTATGTACAAAAGCAGGTGTCAAAACTGAAATAAATTCAGGACACTTTTTATCTTACCACATTTAGTAGGGGGTAAAAGTCATTTGTTGATTCGGGTTTTAGAAATGTAAATATAAATAAATTTCAAAGAACAAATTCTTACTCAAACTGTAATCGTCATGTGTTGCAGTATTTATTTCTTGCCTGTAAAAGATAAAAAAAAATGTAAGCTGAATTTGTACAATGGTTAATTATTATTATGCATTATTCTTTCAGTACCAACGCTTTGATATGTTTAGTGTATTCTCTTATTGTTAAATTCTTTAATTTAAAATAAAATAAACCAAAATAACAAGATATAATTAATTTTGAATCCAAACTATTTATACTTCCTAAATACCCAGAAAAGGCCTGATACCCAGAAAATATCAAGTCTATTATCATCATTGAGTAAATACTATCTTAATAAAGCTTTAAAGATACTCATAGACAATTGCAGAAGAGAGAGCAAAAAGATTGTAAGAACCAGAGGATCCAGGAGTTAGCTGTGATATAGTGTCTTCTATAAGTGTCAGGGAAAGTATGCCCAAGAAATCTCAGCAACATGGCTGCCCAAAGGAGATATGAACTATGACAATACCAGTTATCACGCCAACACAGATGAGGAGAATCTCATGGGGTCTTACCCCTAGATGATTAGTAACAGACAATTAATGACTGCTGAGAAAGCAAGAATTAGTGTTTGCCAGGGATGCGCCCCTAAATTGTATAGTCAATATTAAGTTTTCAGCCTTAAAACCTATACACACAAGTAATACTGCATAACGTCAGCAGATTATATATTTATTCATATATCATATGTAATAATAATAATTACAGAAAAGGAGGCCACAAATTTGAGAGGGAATAGGGAGCATGGAGAGAGTTGGAAGGTCTTGGAAGGAGGAGGTGGAGTATTTCTATTGTCATGATAAAATACCATGACCAAAAGCAATGTGGGGAGAAAAACTTTATTTCATCTTACAATTTACAGTCCATCAGTCAGGAAAGTCAAAGTAGATAGTCAAGGCAGGATCCTGGAGACAGAAACTGAGGTCATGGGAAAGTCCTGCTTACTAGGTGCATACATACTCAGAATGGTATGCTTAGTCTGCTTTCTTAGATGATCCCAAGGTCAGGAGTTTCACTGTCCCACTCCCCTAAGATAACTCACACAACCACCGTACACACTTGACTATAGGCAAATCTTATAAAGATATTTTCTGAACTGAGAGTCTCTCTTCCCAAATGGCTCTTTAAATTGTGTCAAGTTGACATAAGGGTAGCCAGCACAGGGAGAAATAATACAGTACACATGTATGAAAATATTAAAAATAAATTATAAAATATACATAATTCAGAGGCTTTCGACAAGAAGCAAATACAGAATTGATTAGGAATATTTGAAGAAGCATAAGCCTAGTTTAAATTATGAATCACAATTCCTCGATTTTGTTAATCAAATCTCCATTTAAAGACTTAGGTATTAAGCTCTATACCACAGGCATTCCTCTTAATATTTTGAAAACAAAATTGTTGTAGATTTATTAAATAGTTAAAGTTTTCTTTAACTATTTGGAGGGACTGGTTCTTTACTCAAAATGTCACCTGTCAATATTCAGTATCAAAACAGTTGCACTATAGGGTCCTCTTTCTCCACTGGGAGGAGAATACAAACTAGCCAGGAATCTGCAGGGTGCCCACCTAACAGGCTGAGAAGAAACCACCTAAACATAGCAATTGGTGGGGACACTTGAAATATGAGCACACCACGAGCCCATAGACTGCAAAAAGTTCTTACAGTCAATGGGTTAGCCAAGGTAAGCCAACCTCCCCCAAACGAATTCCAAAATAATATAAAATTTAATAAATTCTTTTTTTAACATAAGCTGTTCAAGATTTCTCCAGCACTGACTGATACAGAGCACAAAGAGATGACACTTTAGAGACAACAGCTTCAGGAAAGAGGAATGAGATGACTTTCATGTGGCTAAATCAGTGGCACAAACATAATTTCCTTCTTTGTCTCCCTTGGGGGCAGGTGAACACTAAGAGGTCACCACAACGCTAAGGGGCAGCGTGATACATTTTTGAGCATTTGGGAAAGGAGTAAGAGCTGAGACAAAGCTCGGGCTCAGGGCTGGGGCTGAAAGGTAGGGCTCAGGGCTGAAGGCTTGAACGCTTGCCTAACATGCACGAGGCCCTGGGAGGTGGGGGCGTCTCAGATGACTCACTGTCTTATTTGGTCACATTGGATGTAAAGAGTAAAAAAGAAAAATAAGTGTAACTTGTTCAAAGATATCAAAGCTCAAAACCTTCACAGCCCGGACTGTTATTTTTTTTCTAACTTCCTAGAATCCCCCTGTTGTTTGGCTAGGTTGTTGGTGCAGAGCACTGAAGTCTCCCACAGTGGAGTCTGCCTGGGCTCTCCTGGCTCTCAGTAAGGCAGGCCCATTCCTGTGTTTCTCCTCCATTATGCTAAGATGTGCTGCTCCAAGCTGCACAAGTGCTTGGAATGTTAAAAATGGTTGCTAAGACAAAAAGTAATCACAATATGCATCACAACTGCATTGAAGGCACTTTGCGTTGTGCTTACATTCTATAGGTGTATTTAGTTCAGTGCTAAGCTGGGAACTCTGGTAAAAGCTTGACACAGTTTAATGAAAAGGCAAGAGGGGTAGAAAGAAAGGTGGCAGGAGGGAAAGCAGCCTTCAGTTAAAGAGCTTGGCCCTCAGTTTCAAGGTCAGCTTTAGGGAGGTTGGCCTCAGTCAGAGTTCAGGTTAGAGGCAGGAGCAGCCACCAGGCAGTGCAGGAATTGGGAGGTCTACATCTCGATCAGGTCCAGCAGGGTCTAGTCCAGCATCCTTTGTGTATAGAGATGCTCCTCTTTGGTGCACTTCAGCTTATCTCCCAAGTCATCAATGGTCTTTTCCAGTTTGGCTACCAATCTTTCAGCAAACTCAGCCAGGGTTTCCGCCTCCTTCCTTGGGTTTATCAGTTAAGAATCGTTATTTCTTCTTCATACTTGTCTTCTTTTTGAGAGTACTTTTCTTCAGCAGCACTTAGACACTTCAGGTTCTGGTCCATCAATCTGATCTGCTCATCCATCTCTCGGCAACGGGACTCTGCCAGCTCAGCACGTTCCTCCATGCGTTCCAAGTCTCCTTCGATAATCACCGTTTATGAGCCACCTCTTCATACTTCCTTCCTCTTCTTCTGCAATGTGCTTCCTTTAGCTGGATTTTAGAATTCCATCTTTTTTTCATCTTTTTAGAGCCTGTTTTTTTTATCACTTTCTACCTCTCTCGATTCTCATCAGCAGCCTTTCTGCTTCCCTTCCAGCTTCTACAAAGCAGTGGCAAGATGCTCCTGGGCTTGGTCTAGCTCCTCTTCAACCAGCTGGATCCTGCGGTTCAAGGAGACCACCTCAGAGTCAACCTACTCCTTAGCCCGCCTTTCTCCCTCCACTTCCTGCTGCAGGCACTTGGCCCTCTCCTCCCCATGATCAGCTACTGATGCAGAACCTGGGTCTTGCACTTTACTGCCTTGGTGGTGGTGCTCCCAGCCGTGGTGTCTACCCAGCTGCTTCTGGAAATCAGGTTACTACCTCCTCTGCTGGGCGTTGTAGCCACTTTCCCCACATTTTTCTTTTTCGCATAAAATTGACTGATGACCTAGTTGTTTGAGGTTAAAGCATATTAATTGAACGGAGTACCTTGAATATTTGATGAGTTCTATCTCTGGAAATTACTTTAGAGGTCAACTCATGACTTGCATTGGTTGTGGTGGCACAGCGCCCACAGGATTTGCTGAAGGAGGCAGGCAGGAGGACCATGACCCTACATCTTCATCTGAAGGCTGTCAGCAGAATACTGACTTACAGGCAGATAGGATGAGAGTCTTATAACCAACATCCAAAGTGACACACCTACTCCAACAGGACCACACCTCCTAATAGTGCCACTCCCTGGCCCAAGCATATACAAACCATCACATTAGCCTTTTATACTCTTAAAGATTGTACATGTGTATTGAGTTTTGAGTTCCTTCCTAGAAACTTTGTTTTCTAAAGTCTCTTTTCAAATATTATCAGTAAGCCATTTTAAGAACATCAATTCATTAACGTGAGGCAGATCTGTCAGGAGGCAGATCTGACCCCATATCAATTAACCACGGTAATCTCAGGCTCAAGGCAGGATTCAGTGACAGACTCTCTAACAATTCTAGGCACTAGGTCTGCATTTGAAGACTTTAGTGCCAAGCAACAGTCATTTTCTAAACACCAGCTAGCTCTCTACAATGGTCTGATGTATATACACTCCTATTTTAGTCTTTTGAAAAACTTTTCATTGATTCTTACTGAATTTTACATCATGATCATGACTTCGATCCCACTCATCTCCCTGTCTCTTTGTATAACCTCAACCCCTAAATAAAATAAGCTTTAATACTAATACTAATACTACTAATAATACATCTTGTAGAAGCTATAGCGTGCCCCAGGGTATCACACAGTATACCCTTTTGTCCACACATATTTACTTGGAAATGTTCGTTGGAATGAATCATTGGTCTGGTTCAAGACCTCTGGCTTCTGCTATACTATCATTACTGGTTTCTCACCTGGTAACCTCTCAGATATCCTGTTGTTTCCCTGTGTCATGAAGATCCTGCAGTTTTGGAACTACAGAACTAACCTTTTAATGCACTCTAGCAGATGGGGTAGATGTTGGGGCAGATCAACTCATAATCCTGGATTTAGACTTGTAAGGTAGCTGAGTTGTTCAGCTGTCAGTTCTCCTGCCCATACCACCAGTGTGAGCTCTCCAGCACCGACCCAGCTAGCTTACCAAATGCTGTAGCCAGTAAGGGGCAAGACCAGCTCCCCTGGTCTCATGCCATTGGTGTCAGCTCACCACAGCCTTCACAGCCAGGGTCTACTGTGCTGTCCAGACCAGGTGCGGGAACTGTTTCAACCTGTGAAGGGTGGAGCCGCCTCAGGACCTTATGGCTGTGAGTGGTAAGGAGCAAGGTGGGGTAGAGCATCTCTCCCTCATCCAAGCCACCCAAAGGTGTGGTCTGTTCTAGGGCAGGGCCTGCTCTCCCACACTCTTTTCTTCAGAGCTGGCTCCCTGCTCTCCACTATTTAGAGTCAGCTCTACTGCTGTGCAGGGCCAGCTGTCTTGAATATGGTGGCCTAGCTAGGCCAGCTCAGCAGAGTGCCTCAGGCAGCAGTCCAGACCAGGGACATCTGCATGGTGTTTGGTGGTAACGTAGGCCCAGATCATCAACATAGTCTTTAATAGGGTCATAGATCCAGACATGGTCCCTGGCAGCAACATTGGTCCAGATGTCTCCATGGCCTCAGGTAGCAGCCCTGGGTTCTCATCATGTCTCCCCATACCCATGGTAGCCCAGCTATTAGACATCCACATGGTCTCCACTGGAAGCCCAGACCATGGACATTCACTTGGTCTTTGGTAGTAACTGGGGCGACAGAATCGACCCAGACCTCAACTGCAGCAGAACCACAGACCCATACATGGCCCTTGGTGGCAGCCCTGGCAAAGAACTTACTATGGTCTCCTTATATCTCCTTGTTCCTCACTGATGTTGAGTCTCTGGTTCCACTTTTCCCACAGGGTACAAACCCCTGGACTTTGCTTTTTCTCCCATCTTTCTACTGAGTACTCCATTTTCGCCATCTTTTCATCACAGTTGCCACTAGGTGTCTCTTTTTCATACCATGGGGCCTTTCAATTTTGTTGTAGCCCCTGACCAGCTTTTACAGACACAGATCCAGCTAACTCATGAAGTTTCACAGACTAGTGCAGCAGTTGAAAACCCAGCCTTCATATAAGCCCCTTCATGTGTAAGATCTAGGCCTGCCAGAGCAAGGGCAACCACTGATGGCCCAGTATGCTGTCAGTGTAGCTAACAATGTCTTATATTTCAATCTCATATAGGTACTATGTTAGGGACTGTAGGCCTAGCTTTTAGGACTACCTAAGCTTCTAAGTCATAGACATTAATTCTGTACTAGCCTTAGTTACCTCAGGCATGGGACTAGCATCTATAAATCCAGCCTTCAGAGAAGCTACCCTAGATGTAAATTCAAGTGTTAGTGCTAAAGAATGGCCCTGAATCTTTAGTCTGTAAGTCAAATCCTACAAATCACACTTCAGCAGATCCAGGGCCTAATAATCCCTGCACATTCCAGTGTCAGGTACAAAAGCTACCAAGGTGGACTAGAATTCTTAGCTAGCATCCAAACACATCTGTTCCAGGCCAAACTGCATGATCCCATAGTGCATTTTAATAGCAGACATAATCAATAGTCATGTAGAAGAGAGAACCAATGAACTGATTGGTGAAGGGAGATCATTTGAAATTAGTAATCAAAGAAACAACAACAACAAAACAAAAAGGAGTGAAGTAGCCAATGATAATCACGGAGCATTATCAAGCAAAAGTAGAGTACTCATCAAAAAGAGCACAGAAAGAGAGGGGCAAGGACTTATTTAAAGAGATAATGAAAGAAAACATGTCATAACAGGAGATAGAAACTGATGTTTAGGCTCATAAAACACAAACAATGGAAAAGTTATTTAACATATAGGGCTCTTTGTAAAGACACAATACAGTCAAATTATCAAATGTTAAAGACAAGGAAGAATAGAGAATAGCCAAATAATCACAACTTACCTATAGAGTAATGAATGGATTTATGGGTAGAACCCAGAACACATTTTTAGGACCTAGGAAGCAGCAGCAAGAGGCTTGTTGAACTTGTTTATACTGCAATTGTAGGTGTTTATTATTTGTTTATTTACAATCCAGAAGTCTGCCTCCCTACCCAATCCCCCACCCCTTGCAGTTCCCACTGCCTCTCCCTTCCTTTCACCTCTGAGATCAGCCCCTTTGAATATCCCTATTTAGTCAGGCCAGGCAGCATTCTGCTATATATGTGCCAGGAGCCTTGACCAACCCATGATGCTCTTTGGCTGGTGGCCAAGTCCCTGGAAGCTCTCAGGGGTCCAGGTTAGTTGACACTTTCAGTCTTTCTATGGGATTGTCCTCGCCTTCATTCATTCTCCTGGCTCTCTGGACCCCTCTCCTGTCCATCCCTATACCCGATCCTGCCCTCCAGTTCCCCTCCCTGCTTCCCCCACCCAGTTTCCTCCCTCTTTCTGCTTCCCATGACTATTTTGTTCTTTCTTTTAAGTGGGATTCAAATATCCTCACTTGGGCCTTCTTTCTTGTTGAACTTCTTTGGATCTGTGGGATATATCACTGGTATTCTGTGCTTTTGGCTAATATCCACTTATCAGTGAGTATGTAGCGTGCTTGTCTTTTTGGTCTGAGTTACATCACTCAGGAAGGTATTTTCTAGTTCTATACATTTGACTGTGAAATTCATGATTTCCTTCTTTTTAATAGCTGAATCATATCTTATGGTTTAAATGTACCATATTTTGTGTACCCATTCTTGAGTTTAGGGCCATCTACATGGATTGCTTCCAGTTTCTGGCTATTATGAATAAAGCTGCTATGAATAAAGTAGAGCATGTGTCTTTGGGATATGGTAGAGTATCTTGGGTATGTAGATGGGTCCTTCAGGTAGAACTATTTCCAGTATCTGAGAAACTACCAGATTGATTTCCAGAGTTGTTTTACAAGTCGGCAATCCCACCAGCAGTGGATGAGGGTTCTCCTTCTTCTACTGGTCTTGGCCAGTGCAATATGGACTCTTGGAGTTGTTTTGATTTCTATTTCCTGATGACTAAGGATGTTAAACATTTGTTTAGGTGCTTCTCAGCCATTTGCAAATCCTTATTGAGAATTTTATGTTTAACTCTGTATACCATTTGCTTTGGGGGGGTTGGCTATTTTTTTTTTTTAGTCTACCTTTTTTTTGAGTTCTTCATATATTTTGGACATCAGCCCTCTGTTGAATGCTTGGCTACCATTTTGTACTATTGACAGTGTCCTTTGTCTTACAAAAGATTTGCAGTTTTATGAAGACCCATTTATCAATTAATGACCCTAGAGGCTGAGCCTTTGGTGATTTGTTCATAAAATTTTCTCCTGTGCCAATGCTTTCAAGGGTGTTTCCCATTTTCTCATCTACTAGTTTCAGTGTATTTGGTTTCATATTGAGGTTCTTGATCCACTTGGATATGAGCTTTGTGCAGGATGACAAATATAGATATATTTTCACTCTTTTAATGCAGTTATCCAGTTAGGTCAGCACTATTTGTTGATGGGGCTCTCCTTTTTTCCCCAATGTATGAGTTTTGCTTCTTTGTCAAAAATAAAGTGTCCATAGATATGTGAGTTTATCTGAGTCTTCAATTCTGTTCCATTGAGAAACCTCTCTGTTTTTGTACAAATACCATGCAGTTTTTACTATTTCTCTGTAGCATAACTTGAGGTCAGTGATGGTGATTCCTTCAAAAGATCTTTTATTGTTCAATTGTTAGCTATCCTGTTTTTTGATTGTTTGTTTGTTTTGTTTTTCCATATGAAGTTGAGAATTGCTCTTTCAAGGTCTTTAAAATATTGTGTTGGAATTTTGATGGGGATTGCATTGAATCTGTAGATTCCTTTTGGTAAGATGACCATTTTTACTATGTTAACCCTACATATCCATGAATATGGGAGATCTTCCCACCTTCTGAGGTCATCTTCAATTGTTTTCTTCAGTGACTTGAATGTAGTTCTTGTCATATAGATCTTTCACTTGCTAGGTTAGAGTTATACCAGGATATTTTATATTATTTGTGGTTATTGTGAAGGGTGTTGTTTCCCTAATTCCTTTCTTGTCCTGTTTATCAATTGCTTAATGGAGGATTACTGGTTTTTTTGACTTAATTTTATATCCAGCTACTTTGCTGAATTTGTTTATCAGCTGTAGTTCTCTGGTAGAATATTTCAATCTTCTTGTATCTGTTGAGGCTTGCTTTGTGCCAAATTATACGGTAAATTTTGCAGAAGGTTCCATGAGGTCCTGAGAAGAACATATTTTTTTTTAGTTTTGGGTAGAAAGTTTCTGTAGATTTGTTAAGTCCATTCAGTTCATGACATCTGTTAGTTTCATTGTATCTCTGTTTAGTTTCTGTTTTGATGACCTACCCTTAGTGAGAATGGACTGTTAAAGTCTCCCAATATTATTGTGTGAGGTTCAATGTGTGTTTTGAATTTTAGTAAAGTTTTTTTTTTTTTACTACAAATTTTGTTGCTCTTGTATTTGGGACATAGATGTTGAGAATTAAGATTTCATCTTAGTGGATTTTTCCTTTTGATGAATATGAAGTGTCCTTCCCTATTTCTTTTGCTTACTTTTGGTTGAAAGTCTATTTTATTAGCAATTACAGTGTCTACTCCAGCTTGGTAATGTTTGCTTGGAATACCTTTTTCCATTCCTTTACTCTGCAGTATTGTTTAACATTGTACTTGACACATGCATCTTTCATGGAGCATAATGGTGGATAATGTTTACATATCTAGGCTGTTACCCTGTTTCATTTTATTGGGGAATTGAATCCATTGAATTTGAAAGATATTAATGCCTAATGAATGTTAGTTCCTGTCATTTTGTTGTTGGAGGAAGTACTGTGTCTGTTTCATTTTCTTCTTTTGGGTTTTCTGTAAGAAGATTAATTCCTTGTGTGGAGTTCTCCTCCTTCTGTTGGAGTTTTTTTTTTCTAGTATTCTTTGCAGGGCTGGACTAGTAGAAAGATATTATTTAAATTTGGTTTGTCATAGAAAATCTTGGTTTCTTCATCTATGGTAATTGAGAATTTTTCTGGGTGTACTAGTCTGGGCTGGAATCCGTCGTCTCTTAGAGTCTTCCATAAATCTCTCCAGGATCTTCTGGCTTTTAGAGTATTGAGAAGTCAGGTGTAATTTTGATACATGGCCTTAATATGTTACATAGCCTTTCCCCTTACATGTTCTAGTGTTTGTTCTTTGTACATTTAGTGTTTTAATTATTATGTAGCAAGAGGATTTTCTTTTATGGTCCAATCTAATTGGTGTTCCATAGCTACTTCCTTTTAAAGGACCTCTATTATCTATGAGGATTTTTTTTCCAGCTCTTTTTGAACTCAGAGTCTTTCACCTTCTATTCCTATTATTCTTAGATTTGGTCTTTTCATTATGTCCCAAATATTCTTGGACTTTTTTAAGTTAGGTACTTTTATTTGCATTTTCTGATGTATCCGCTTTTCTTTTCTTTCTTTCTTTCTTTCTTTTCTTTTTCTTTCTTTTCTTTCTTTCTTTTCTTTTCTTTCTCTCTCCCCTCTCTTCTTTCTTCCTTCCTTCCTTCCTTCCTTCCTTCCTTCCTTCCTTCTTCCTTCCTCCCTTTCAGTTTCTTTCTTTTCTCTTTCTTCCTTTTTTGTATCTTCTATACCTGAGATTCTTTCTCCTATCACTTATATTCTCTTGGTGATGTTTGTATCTGTTGTTCCTGTTTCGCTCCCTAGGTTTTTCATCTCCAGAGCTGCCTCTTTCTTGGTTTTCTTCATTATTTCCACTTCCATTTGTAGGTCTTGGACCAATCTGTTCATTTCCTTCACCTGTTTGATTATATTTTCTGTGTTCTTTTAAAAATGAATTTATTTGTTTTCTCTTTAAAGACCTCTACCTGTTTGACTGTGTTTTCCTGCCTTTCTCTGAGGGAATTATTCATATACTTTTTAAAGGCCTCTATCATTGCAGGATTTACATATTCTGTGAATGTGAACTCAGGTTATAAGGTTTATACAGCAAGCTCCTTTATAAGTATACAAATGTCACACATAAAGAATAATAATCCTTTTTCTTTTTTTTTGGTTTTATATTATATGTTTCATAACAACTCACATATTTAATAGTAGCACATGATAGTATAGTGGGTTATAGAAGAAACCAAATATAAAATAGATTGGCAACCAACATAAAAATATCCTGCTTTTCAGAAAAGGAAACTTTGGAAAGGGTCATTCACTAAGATGCAGCATTGGCTGTTATATTAAGAATAAGAGTCTAAATATCATCCTGAGTGAGGTAACCCAATCACAGAAAAACACACGTGGTATGCACTTATTGGTAAGTGGATATTAGTTCAAGTGCTCGAATTACCCAAGATGAATGCATGGACCATATGAAACTCAAGAAGGATGACCAAAATGCGGATGCTTCATTCCTTAAAAAGGAGAACAAAAATATCCATAGGAGGGGATAGGGAGGCAACTTTTAGAGCAGAGACTGAAGGAACTGCCATTCAGAGCCTGCCCCACATGTGGCCCATACAGACATAGCCACCAATATTAGATAAGATGGTTGAAGCTAAGAAGTACATATTGACAGGAACCGGATATAGATCTCTCCTGAGAGACACAGCCAGAACATGTCAAATATAGAGGCGATGCTAGTAGCAAACCACTGAAGTGAGAACGGGACCCCCATTGGAGGAATTAGAGAAAGGACTGGAAGAGCTGAAGGGGACTGCAACCCCATAAGAACAACAATGCCAACCATCCAGAGCTTCCAGGGACTAAACCACTACCCAAAGACTATACATGGACTGACCTTGGGCTCCAACTGCATGTGTAGAATTGAATAGCCTTGTAAGAGCACCAGTGGAAGGGGAAGCCCTTGGTCCAAGCCAAGGCTGGGACCCCAGTGCAGGGGGATCGTTAAAGGCAAGATGGAAGCGGAGGAGCAATTTTCACAGAAGGGAGGGAGGAAGCGTAGGGCTGAGGTGACAGTGAAACGCAGGAAAAGGTATTTAAAATGTCAAAAAGAATACCCAGTTTGAGAACGGGACCCCCGTTGAAGGAATCAGAGAAAGAACTGGAAGAGCTTGAAGGGGCTTGAGACCCCATATGTACAACAATGACAAGCAACCAGAACTTCCAGGGACTAAGCCACTACCCAAAGACTATACATGGACTGACCCTGGCCTCTAACCTCATAGGTAGCAATGAATATCCTAGTAAGAGCACCAGTGGAAGGGGAAGCCCTGGGTCCTGCTAAGACTGAACCCCCAGTGAACTAGATTGCTGGGGGGAGGGCGGCAAGGGGGGGAGGATGGGGAGGAGAACACCCATATAGAAAGGGAGGGGGAGGGGTTAGGGGGACGTTGGCCTGGAAACCGGGAAAGGGAATAACAATCGAAATGTAAATAAGAAACACTCAAGTGAATAAAGAAAAAAAAAAAAAGAAATATCCAGTTTAAAAAAAGTGGAAAACTAAATGAATAAATAAATAGGTAAAAGAAATGTGAACACAAACACACAAAAAGAGTCTATATTATTAGCTGTCATAGCATGTAAATATTACTTTTATTTGCCTGAATAATTCTCTGATGTTTACTGCCTCAGTAACCTAGGCCTAGTCCTGGATGCTTCTAGTCTTTGTACAATCTAATCTAGGCCTAGAGAGTTTCAGCCTCTGAGACTTACTGTTTAATAAGCTTACCCTTTCTAGTTCTTTCTGAGCTCTGTCTGGTTCAACTCAGATGGCTCAAACTCCTCTCCACACTGATTCACTCTGGCTTTTTTCTCGGCCTCTGAATCAATCTGCTTGACTACAAACTAACTCTAGCTATCTTTTTGTAATCTTCTAGCCTCTTCTCATTCTCTTGCTAGTTCTGCTTTTACCTATGTCTAGTTATAGCTGTCTCGGTAAAAGTATCCCAGAAAAACTGCCTCCTTCTCCCTCTCTGTGCTGCTCTACTGTTCCTCTCAACTCTACTGCATTGCTTTCCACAAACTCTACTGCGTTCCTGTACTATACTCTCTTCCTCCTGTACTGGCTCTTCAGTAGTAGCTTTCCTTTCTTCTCTTTTCATGAGAATTGAGCATATCTTCTTCTGTCAAATCTTTCTCAGCTGTTAAAGGCTAGGCTCACAATAAAAATATAATGATCGAAATTCTTTTTCTTTCTTTTTTTATTTTTTTCTTTTTTCCATCTTTATTAACTTGAGTATTTCTGATAGAAATTCTTAATAATTTTTTGATGTTAGGGATTTGTAAATTTTAAAATTCCAAGGAAAAATAAGGGGAGGGGTTAACAATATTTTGGATAGTAAACTAAAGCCAAAGTATATATGGGAAAATTTGATGCAACAGGAGAAATAAAAAATAAGAAATATGTACTAATTATTTTAAAAATTTAGATGAAATAGGAAATTCTTTAACAACACACACAAAAACTGAAATAAGGGAAAATAAAAAATATGAGCATCATTTGCACATTCATTACTAGAAAACTAACCGACAGGAAGAACTTGAAGTTTCAACATCTTCAATAGTCAATTTTTCACCATCCCTGAATAAAATCAAATAATAATTACAATTTCTCAAAGAAATAAAGAAAATGAGAACACTTAATAAAATTTTATGTTGATAATATATCCCTGATATCAAAACCTGAACAAGATCACTAATAGAATGTAAAATTCTAGGACACTATATGGCTGCTACAGATATCTTTATGCATTTTTTTGGCATATTAAACTTTAGGAAGGATATTAATTAAAAATAAGTGGTGCTTATATTAGTTTAGTTTAACACGTGAAATTTACAATATTAAATATTAGCAAAAGGGAAAAACTGATTGTGTTAGTGCATGCTAGTCTTTAAACTTAAACGTTTTGATAAAATTTATAGCAGACATAGTTTAGGAATTTTAGAATTTTGGCAAAGTGATACATACAGGTATATAACAAATACAATTCTAAATGATGAAATATTAGAAACATTCCAAAAATTAGACACATTCCTCATAGCTCAAGAACAACAAAAAATAAGCTTATCCACTAAAAGCCTTTTGTTCACATATTCTTGGAACACTCAACTTAATCTAGTAAAAGAAAGAATAAACAAATAACATTTTTTAAAAAATAAGAAATTAAAATATAATTACTTAAAATAATATGATCTATACAAAAATTCAAAATATTTATATAATTACAATTAGAATTTTGTAAATTTATTAAGATTACTAGAAATAGAGATCCCCCGCAGTCCAGACACTGCCTGGACCTGAAGCGAATTGGTCAACAGTTCTCTGCACCCAAATCCTGTGGGAGGGAGAGCTAAACCTTCAGAGGGGCAGACACAACTGGGAAACCAGAAGAGACTGCACTCTGCACACATTACTGATTCCAGAGGAAAACACCAAGTGCCATCTGGAACCCTGGTGCACGGAAGCTCCCGGAAAGGGCGGCTCAGATCTTCCTGGTTGCGGTTTCTGAAAATTGTACATATTATCTCACATGGCAAAAGAGACTTTGTATATAATTAAGAAATTTCTAATAAGGAGACTACTCTTGATTGTTTAAGCAAGCACAATGTCATATCACAAAAGTACTTATAATAGAAGATAGAAAGAAAGGGCAAGGTGATTACAAAAGCAGACACTGAAACAATGCACTTAGAAATGGAGGAATGCAATTCATAGAGGTTGTCACTGAAAGTTAAAATATGCCAAGAAATAGATCCTACCTTCAGAATGTCTAGAACAGTGGTTCTCAATCTTCCTAATGCTGTAATCCTTTAATACAACTTTTCATGTTGTGGTGATCTCCAAGCATGCAATTGTTTTCCTTGCTACTCCATAACTATAATTTTGTTACTGTTATTAATCAGAACATAAATAGAAATGTTTTCTTGTAGTCATAGATGATGCCTGTCGGAAGGTCATTCAACCTCACAAAGGTTGTGGACCCACAGGTTGAAATACCCTGGCCTAGATGAAACAAACCATGCTAACACCTCAATTTTAGTACATTGAAATGAATTTCAGATTTCTGATATCTTGGAGACAATAACAATGTGCTATTTTAAAAGAAGGCTAGGAGCAAGAACAAAAATCAATGGGGAACATCTCTGGGATTATCCAGAAACCTGGGTTAGGGGAGGCTCCCAGGAGTCTATGAGGATGACCCTAGCTGAGAATTGTAGAGGCTGGAGATATGGAGACTGAAGTGGCTACTTCCTATAATCAGTTGTGACTTCCATTGGAGATAAGATGGCATAAACCCACCCATATAACCTTTGACACAAAATTTTATTGCCTACAAGATGTGCAGGATAGACATGGAGTAGAGACTGCGGGGAATATCCCAATGACTGCACCAAATTGAGACCTATCCCACAGGAGAGAGCCAACCCCTGATAGCATTAATGATACTCTGCTATGCTTGCAGATAGGAGGGTAGCATAACAGTCTGTGAGAGGCTTCATCCAGCGGCAGCTGAGAGAAACATGCAGAGACCTACAGCTAAACATCAGGAGCAGCTCAGTGAGTCTTGTGGAAGAGTGGGGGAAAGGATTGAGGGAGTCAGCGAGATCAAGGACACCACAACAAGACCCGGAGAATCAACTAACTTAGGTGCATGGGGGCTCTGAGAGATGGAACCATCAACCAAACACCATGCAGGGGCTGGACCTAGGGCCCCTATACATTTGTAACAGATGTATAGTTTGGTCTTCACGTGGGTCCCCTAACAATTGGAGAGGAGGCTGACTCTGACTTTGTTGCCTGCTATTGGATCCCCCTTCCTATAGCTGGACTGTTTGGTTTGGGCTCAGTATGAGAGGATGCACTTAGACATGCTGTGACTTGATGTTCCAGGCTCGGCAGATATGGGGGCTACTTCCCCTTCTCTGAAGAGAAGGAGAGGAAGTAATGGGGGAGGGATTTGTGAGGATGGGACAGAGAAGAGAGGAGGGACTGAATGTAAAGTGCATATATAAATTAATTAAAATATTGCTTAAGCATAAATATTTATTTAAAATTTGAAGTAATATCGCTGTATATTGAAACAATATGCAATAAGTAACAACTGAAAAGGTAGAATTTCTTTAAACAAAATAGAGATTTAAAATATATTGGTTTTAATTATTTAAAAATAAGGTAAGCTTCTACCCCACCAGAGACTCATGCCTGCCTAGCAAAACACTGACCACTCTTCCTCTCCTCTTCACCAGTCCTGAGGAAGCCTCCTACATCACTATGGGCTAGGCCAATGCCCTCAACCCCAGGTAAGACTACCCCTTGACCATACTTACACAGCTCAGAATAATTCCAACTGTCCCTTCCCCCTTTGTTACCATATCCCAAGCCTATAACTCCTACTGAAGCATCCTACCTAACTAGAGGTCAAGCTAGGACCCTGAAAATGAGGTAACAACCACCATCACTCTAACAAGCATAGCACTAACTGCTCCCTCCCCACTACTTGTTACAACATCCTGAGCCACACCTCTCTCAGAAGCCTCCTATTCTATCAGAGCCTAGGGCAGCATCGTGAATCCCAGAGATCAGGCCAGCTTCCTGAAAACCAGTCAGAGGCTTCTTAGCCTTCCAGAAACTAGGTTAGCATCCTGAGCCCCAGATGATCACTGGATAGATCAGAGGCAGTGCACATTGTCAGAACTCCAACTTGGGCAGCAACCTCCTGCCAGAACAGAGGCAATCCAGCTCATCAGTAGCCCAGCCCCCAACTCAAGGGTAGACACTCTAACGCACACCAGAGGCCTTTCCAGCCTGAAGATTAGAAAGGAAGCAGAAACCATAGAACAAAGCATGTATCCAACAAAAACAACCAGAAATTGGCTCTTAGATCTACAAGCACTTCAAATCCAGATGCCGAAATGTCAGTGTAATAACACAATTGATAACAGTCTAGGCAATGTATTACCACCAGTGGCCAGCTATTCCACTACAGCAATTCCTGGATATTCCAACATAGCTGAAGTGCAAGAAAACCTCATTAAAACCAACTTTACCATGAATATTGATTCAAAAATACTCAATAAAACTCTCACAAATCGAATCCAAGAACACATCAAAATGATCATTCATCATGATCAAGTAGGCTTCATCCCAGGGATGCATGGATGGTTCAATATACGGAAACCCATCAATATATAAACAAAATCAAAGAAAAAAACATGATCTTCTCATTAGATGCAGAGAAAGCATTTGACAAAATTCAACACCCCTTCATGATAAAAGTCTTAGAAAGATCAGGAATTAAAGGCCCTTACCTAAACATAGCAAAAGCAATATACAGCAAACCAGTTGCTAACATTAAACTAAATGAAGAGAAACTCGAAGCAATTTCACTAAAATCAGGGACTAGACAAGGCTGTCCACTCTCTCCCTATCTATTCAACACAGTACTTGAAATCCTAGCCAGAGCAACTAGAAAACAAAAGGAGGTCAAAGGAATATAAATTGGAAAGGAAGAAGTCAAAATATCACTGTTTTGCAGAGGGATATTATATATGTAAGTGTACTTAAGAGACCCTGAAAATTCCACCACAGAACTGCTAAACCTGATAAACAACTTCAGCAAAGTGGCTGGATATAAAATTAATTCAAACAAATCTGTATTCCCTCCCATAAGTATTTTGTTCCCCCTTCTAAGAAGGTCTGAAACATCCACATTTGCTCTTCCTTCTTCTTGTGCTTCATATGAACTGTGAACCATCTCTGACCTCAAGCTCTATTACAGAGCAATCGTGATAAAAAACTGCATGGTATTGGTACAAAGACAGGCAGGTAGATCATTGGAATAGAATTGAAGACCCAGAAATGAACCCACACACCTATGGTCACTTGATCTTTGACAAAGGAGACAAAACCAACCAAAAGGAAAAAAAAAACCCAGCATTTTCAACAAATTGTGCTGGTTCAACTGGCGGTAAGCATGTAGAAGAATGCAAATTGACCCCTTCCTTTCTTCTTGCACAAAACTCAAGTCCAGGTGGATCAAGAACCTGCACATAAAACCAGATACACTAAAACTAATAGAAGAGAAAGTGGAGAAGAGCAATCAAACACAAGAGCACAGAGGAAAATTTCCTGAACAGAACACCAATGGCTTATGCTCTAAAATCAAGAATCAACAAATAGGACTTCATAAAATTGCAAAGCTTCTGTAAGGCAAAGGACACTATCAATAAGACAAAATGACATCAACAGATTGGGAAAAGATCATTACCAGTCCTACATTTGATAGAGAGCTAATATCTAACTATACAAATAACTCAGGAAGTTAGACTCCAGAGAATCAAATAATCTTATTAAATTGAGGTACAGAGCTAAACAAAGAGTTTTCAACTGAGGAATATTGAATGGATGAGAAGCACCTAAGAAAATGTTCAACATCTTTAGTCATCAGGGAAATGCAAATCAAAACAACCCTTAGATTCCACCTCACACCAGTCAGAATGGCTAAGATAAAAAACTCAGGTGACAGTAGATGCTGGCGAGGATGTGGAGAAATAGGTATAAACCCTCTGGAAATCAGTGGTTCCTCAGAAAATTGGACACAGTAATACCTGAGGACCCAGCTATACCACTCCTGGGCATACACCCAAAAGATTTTCCAACATATAACAAGGACACATGCTCCACTATGTTCACAGCAGCCTTATTTTTCATAGCCAGAAGCTGGAAAGATGCCAGATACCCTTCAACAGAGGAATGGATAGAGAAAATGTGGTATATTTACACAATGGAGTACTACTCAGCTATCAAAAACAATAACTTCATGAAATTTATAGGCACATGGATGAAACTAGAAAATATCATCCTGAGTGAGGTAATCTAGTCACAAAAGAACACACATGGTATGCACTCATTGATAAGTGAATATTAGCCCAAAAGCTTGGAATAGCTAAGAAAACATTCACAGATCATGTGACGATTATGATGAAGGAAGACCAAAATGTAGATGCTTCATTTCTTCTTAGAAGGGAGAAGCAAATACTCACCAAATACAGGAACAAAGAGTGGAGCAGGGACTGAAGGAAAGGTCATCCAGAGACTGCACCTGGGGATCTATCCCATATGCAGCCACCAAACCCAATCATTATTGCTGATGCCAAGAAGTGTTTGTTGACAGGAGCCAGATACAGGTTTCTTCTGACAGGCTGTGCTAGAACCCTACTGATACAGATGAAGATGGTTACAAATAACCATTAGACTGAACAAGGGAACCGCAATGGGAGAGATGGAGAAAAGACTAAAGGAGCTGATGGGGTTTGCAACCCCCTTAGGAAGAATTAACAATATCAACTAATCAGAGCCCATTACAGCTCCAAGGGGACTAAACCTATGATTACACATGGAAGGGACCCATAACTCCAGCCATATACAGCGGAGGATGGCATTGTTCAGTATCAACAGGAAGAAAAGCTCTTGGTCTTGTGCAGGCTCATACCCCAATGTAGGGGAATGCCAGGGCATTGAAGTGGGAGTTGGTGGCATGTGGAGTGGGAGCATCTCTCATAGAAGCAGGGGGGGGGGGAAGGGGTATGGAGGGGGTAAAAAGGGATAACTTTGAAATGTAAAATACATAAAAATATCCATGAAAAATAAAATAAAGGGGTCCTTAAAGTGGAAACGCATGAATCTGTGAAAGAAATGAAGGGAAAGACAATAAAATCTTGGGAATCAGTAAATCCCTTAAAGAATGTCAGGAAAGGCAAGGAAAAATGAATTGATGGAAATGAATAGAACTGTTTAGACCTGAAAGTAGAACTAGAAGCAACAAAGGAAATACCAATTGAGAAAATACTGGAGGTGAAATATCTAACAATGTAAATAATAACTGCAGATGTAAGCATCAACAAAATATGAGAGCTGGAAGAGAGATTCTCAGGTGTAGAAGATAAAATCGGAGGGAAATTGAAACAAAGAAAATGTTAACTCAAAATTCCAAATGAACATAACCTCAGAAATCTGAGACACTAAAAAGCCCAAACTACAAATAATTGAAAAAGAAGAAGGAAAAGATTCCTTGGTCAAAGGCCCTGAAAATATTTTCAACAAAATCATAAAAGGAAAATTTCTTAATCCAAAGAACCAGATGCCTATAAAGGTATAAAAACCTTACTGAACAACAAGTTGATTAGACTAGAAAAGAAAGCCCCCAATCACAATATAATAATCAAACATTAAACTCAAAAAGAAAAAATATTAAAAAGCTGCATGGAAAAATTCAAATAACATAAAAGTTAGACCTATTAATTATACAACTCCTTAATAAGAGACCATAAAAGCCAGAAGAACCCTGAACAGATATCTTGCAGAAATTTGTGAGACCACAGATACAAGCCAGGCTATTATGCAAAAACAAAATCATCCCAGATAAGAAAAACAAGACATTTCATGATACAATTAAATTTAAATAACATCTGTCTACAAATCCAGCCCTACAAAAGTTACTAGAATTCAAACTCCAACCCAAGTTGGTTAACTACACCTGTGAAAACACAGAAAATAATCTCACACAAGCTTAAGGCAAAGAAAGGACACACACACACACACACACACACACACACACACACACACACACACACACACATACCTACCACAACCACCACTACCAAAATAATAGGAATAAACAATCATTTGTCATTGATATCTCTAACATTAGTGGACTCAATTTTTTTTTTTTTTTCAATAAAAAGCCAAAAAAAAACCTAAAAAATGGATACAAAAACAGAATCCATTGCTCTGTTGCATAAAAGTAACACATTTTAACATCAAAGATAGCTACTAGCTCAGGATAAAAAGTTGGGAAAAGATTTTCAAAGCAAATTTTCCAAGAAGCAAGTTGATATAGTCATTCTAATGTCTAACAAAATACATTTCAAACTAAAAGTAGTCAAAACAGATGGGGAAGGACACTTCATACTCATTAAAGAAGCCATCATGACAGTGCTTAAATTCTCAACATTTATGCCCCAAATACAATGCACACACATTTGTTAATAAAAAGTACTAAAGCTTAAACACACATCAACACTCAGACATTAAGGGTGGGAGACTTCACTACCCCAATCTCACTGTCATTGTTTGCATATGCTTGGCCCAGAGAGTGGCATTATTAGAAGGTCTGGCCCTGTTGGAGTAGGCATAGCCTTGTTGGAGTAGGTGTGTTAGTATCGGTGTGGGCTTTAACTCCCTCATCTTAGCTACCTGGAAGCCAGTATTCTAACTGCCTTCAGATGAAGATGTAGAACTCTCAGCCTCTCCTGCACTATGACTGCCTGGATGTTGCCATGCATCCACCTTGATGATAATGGACTGGACTTCTGAACTTGTAAGCCAGCCCCAATTAAATGTTGACCTTTATAAGGTTTGTATTGGTCATGGTATCTGTTCACAGCAGTAAAACTCTAACCAAGACACTCACCAATGGAGATATGTGAACCAGACATAAGCTGAACAGAGAAATAATAAAGCTAACAGATGATATGGACCTAAAAGTTATATACAGAACATTTTACCCAGACAGAAAGAATATACCTTCTTCTCAGCACGTGCAAAAAATTCTTCAAAAGTGACAACATATTGGGTAACAAAGTAAGCCTTAAAATACAAGAAAATTGAAATAACCACTTCGTCCTATCAGACCACCACAGAGTAAATCTGTATTTCAACAATGGGAACAATAGAAAGCCTACAAACCCATGGAAACTGAACAACTATGTACTGAGTGACTATTGGGTTAAAGCAGAATTAAAGAATGAAATTAACAACTTTCCAGAATTTAATAAAAATGGATGTGCATCATACCTAAACTTATGGGACAGGATGAAGGCAGTGCTAAGAAGAAAAGTCAGAGCACTAAGCCTTTATAAAGAAATTGGAGATATTTTATACTAGCAACTTAGCAGCACAACTAAAAACTCTATAACAAAAGAAGCGAAGGGACCCAAGAAGAATAGATGGCAGGAAACAATCAAACTGATATCTGACAGCAATAAAACATAAACAAAGATAATACAAAAATCAATTAAAGAGATTAAATGTTTAAGAAAATCGAAATAGACAATCCCTTATCCAAATTATCTAAAAGGCAGAGAATATCCAAATTAACAAAATTAGAAGCAAAATCAGGGGACATAATAATAGACCACAAGGAAATCCTAAGAATCATTAAATCATACTTTAAAAAATAATACTCCACACAGCTCTCTGTACCAAAATCCCATAGGGAGGAGAGCTGGACCCTTAAAAGTGCAGACATTACTGAGAACTCAGAGGAGACTACTCTTTGCCCACATTTCTGACAAAAGAGGAAATAGCCTAGTGCCATCTGTGCCCTCTGGGCATAGAGGCCTAGGAGCAGTCAGGGGAGGGCACTTTCAGTTTTCTGCCTGCTCCGAGAGCTGAAAGCCAGATGCCAGGAGTGCCTACATACCTGAGAGCAGAGGTAAGACCAACTTTTCTGCTCCAAGCAATCTGCCTGGTGGACTCAGGAAACACAAACTTCTGGTTTCTGACTGTGTTGGGCACTGATCTGAACTGATCCAACAGCTCCATGCACCCAAATCTCGTGGGGAAGAGAGCTGAAGTTCACCCAGAAGTTCAGACAATCCTGACAACTTACTACAGCCCGCCACTTCTGCCCACCTCTCCCACATCCCTGGCCCAAGAGGAAACTACATAGTGCCTCTGGATAAAGGAATATAGGAACAGTCAATGTCAGGAACCTCCTGGGTCTGGCCTATGCCCCAAACTGAACTGAACCACTCACACAGCTCTCTGTAACCAAATCCAGTGGGAGAGAGGTGGACCCTCAAAAGTGCAGGCACTCCTGAGAACTCAGAGGAGAATAATCTCTGCCCAAATTCCTGACAAAAAAGGAAATCGCCTAGTGCCATCTATGGACCACTGGGTACGGCGACTGAGGAGCAGTCAGGGGCAGGACCTTTCTGATTTCTGCCTGAGCCCAGAGCTAAAAGAAAGTCACAAGGAGCACCTACAAACCTGAGAACACAGCTCTCTGTTTCCAGATCTGGCTGAAACAAAACAGGTCTACAAGAGTGCTAAAACCCAGGCCCACAGGAGGGTCAAGCCACTATCAGAGACAGCAAGACAAGCTAACACCAGAAAAAACCTGATGGCAAGAGGCAAGTGCAGGAACCTAAGCAACAGAAACCAAGGCTATTTGGAATCATCAGAGCCCAGCTCTCCCACCAAAGCAAATACTCGATATCCCAACACACGGGAAAAGCAAGATTTCGATATAAAATCACAATTTATTTTCCTATCATCCTGAGTGAGGTAACCCAATCACAGAAAAACACACATGGTATGCACTCATTGATAAATGGATATTAGTCCAAATGCTGGAATTACCCTAAATGCAAAGAACATATGGAACTCAAGAAGGATGACCAAAATGCAGATGCTTTACTCCTTCTTTAAAGGGGGAACAAGAATACCCTTGGGAGGGAATAAGGAGGCAAAGATTAAAACAGAGGCAGAAGGAACACCCATTCAGAGCCTGCCCCACATGTGGCCCATACATATACAGCCACTAAACTAGATAAGATGGGTGAAGCAAAGAAGTGCAGGCTGACAGAAACCAGATGTAGATCTCTTCTGAGAGACACAGCCAGAATATGGCAAATACATAGGCGAATGCCATTATTAAACCACTAAACTGAAAACGGACCCCTGTTGAAGGAATCTCAGAAAGGACTGAAAGAGTTTGAAGGGGCTTGAGACCCCATATGAACAACAATGCCAACCAACCAGAGCTTCCAGGGACTAAGCCACTACCCAAAGACTATACATGGAATGACCCTGGACTCCAACTGCATAGGTAGCAATGAATAGCCTAGTAAGAGCACCAGTGGAAGGGGAAGCCGTTGGTTCTGCCAAGACTGAACCCCAAGTGAACGTGATTGTTGGGGGCAGGGCAGGAATGGGGGGAGGATGGGAAGGGGAACACCCATAGAGAAGCGGAGGGGGGGGGAGGATCCCTGCCTTCAGCAGCTCTCTGCTCCCAGGCCCCCCGGAGGGAGTTCTGGCCTCCTGGTCAGGCGGGCACTCCTAAGGCAGCAGAGCGGAGGAGACCACCAGCGCCGCCCATCTCTGCCCACATCCCTGGCCCAGGAGGATACTGTATACGGCCTCTGGGTACCCGTAGAGGAGGGCCCAGGAGCAGCAGATCCACTGCGTCTGAGACACCGCACCTGAAGGGACCGACCGGATAAACAGTTCTCTGCACCCAAATCCCGTGGGAGGGAGAGCT
>NC_046172.1:31568400-31574265 GCF_011064425.1 Rattus rattus
ATATATATATATATATATATATATATATATATATATATATATATATATGTGTGTGTGTGTGTGTGTGTGTGTGTGTGTGTGTGTGTGTGTGTGTGTGTGTGTGTGTGTGTGTTAGATTAACAAATGGATCTATGCAGGCTCAAAATAAATTATAAGATATTCACATAAATTGTGACATGATTAGCATGACTAATTTAAAACTGTCCTGTCGTCTGTGTTTAATTTTAATTCATTCTAAGTATTCTTCTGGACTAATTCAACAAGACCAGAGCAACAACTCACCAATTCTTGTAAGAGGTGATTTGAAGTTTTTCATCCTTTTCCACAACCAAGTTTTTATCTCTCTATTTTTATTGGCCAGATGACATTTCACATTATTTCCCAAGAAAACCTGGAAATTTTGGTTAGCAATTTCTCACTTTCCCCTCCTTCTATCTCCCTCCATTTCCAACCAGCATGTCATACAACCTTGAGAGAGGTTTTTCTCTCTTTTTTTTGAACTAGAACACAGTATTTGATCACATAATGAAGATGAATATTTGCTCAAATATTCAACACTTATTCATGCTGCAAGTCCAACAAAAGCATGTTGATAAGACAGCCGAGAGTGCAATGTATTGTTTAACATTAAATATTACAAGTTTACCTCAATTAATCTTACAAAAAAGGAAAGGAGAAATCCATGAAGTACACTATAATTTCAAGAAATGGAAGTTGGCTATATTATGAGCTACTACTTTGACTAATACATTCCTATTTTTAAGCACATGAAGTTAAATGTTGTGTATTTCAAACAAAATATTTCTTTTAAAACTCATTGATCATGTATTCATTAATAAACCTTTTTCAAGCCTTCTTGCAACTTGTGAAAATGATTTTTTCTTCTCCTAGTTTGTAATAAAAAATTATAAGGGAAGAAATGGCAGGCTAACTAACCTGAACCTTAAACTTCAAAACTAAAGAGAAGGGCAAGTAGAAACAAGAGAACAAAGGATTGTTTGCAGTGAAGCTTATACCAGAGCAAGCAGAGGACAACTGCTCCTAATCTTACATACTTTAGTAATCCTAGTAATTTTTTAGTTTCCTTTTAACTTGTATTTGCTTCATCACTTTATATTTAAGATTCACAGAAAAGAATGGCTGTAGAATAATTAAATAAGTATTTTCTATTAACTATTATTAAATGAAGTTTGAAAAAATAAATGGGAGAATAATTAATATGTGCCTTGTTGAAATTTTGGCCAAAGCTGATATTCTAGTAATTCTGAAAATAGTAAAAATGCATAGCTAAAGTGATAAAAAAAAGTGTATCAGGAAACAGTATGTAATATAAATAAGTCAAAAAAGTAGACTGTATCAGAGAAGGTTTTTCCTTATATGGATGTAGTATGTTTTATCATTTCTTGTAAACCTAACTCAAAAATGAGTTGTCTGATCAACAAACTATGATGTATGACTTGAAATAGCTAAAATCATAGAAATAAATTAATCACTTTTATGCATCTCAGATGTTCTAACAGTGATGAATGGCAGTGCATAGAGTGCTGCTGAATCATGCCGTGCATCGTTTGCGATATGGTAAGTCTCGTCCACAGACACACTGACCTGCACTGTGTTCCTGACAGGTTTGGTTATCGAATTCTAGCTTTTGAACATTCATTTTAATCTTTCAAAGCCATTACTTAACTTTTGAAAAAGAAAAAAAGGCTGAGCTTGCCAACAATTTTGTTGGTTATGCATCTGTCATGATTATCTGTTCATGCAACATAGAAAAAAATCATGACCTTGAATATTAATCATATTATAAACAGAAATTCTTCTTTTAATGTAAGATGCATAGAACATTTGTATGGAGATTTTAAAAGCAATGAGAAAGCATTGATGTATTTATGTATGTACTTATTAATTCATGAATTACTTTTCCAGTATCTTAAAACAAACTAGTCTCACAGTGGTAAACAAAACAGGTACAAAACCATTACACTCGTCAATATGACTTGTCTCAGATACAAACCCAGTACATTAGTGAATATGACATGTTTACATGGATATGAAAACATTGCTTTGGGTATAGAATACTGCAGTGTTTAGTGTTAATAATTTACTCACCAAAATCTAGAATCACCTCAGAAATGAACCTCTTAATATGTCTATGTGAGTTATCTTAACACTTCAAATTAAGGCAGGTAGATTCACTAACTACCAGTGGCACTACTCTACATGAATGAAACTAAGCAGTAATCTGAATATATTTCTTTGCTATCTTGCTAATGATGCCATGTGAGCAGCTCCCAGTGACTTCCCCCACCTTGGTGGACTGTAACCTGGGAATATGAACCAAAACAGACACTTCCTTCCTTAATCTGCTCTATCATCATGAGTGAGGTAACCCAATCACAGAACAACACACATAGTATGCACTCATTGATAAGTGGACATTAGCCCAAATGCTCAAATTACCCAAGATGCACAGAACACATGAAACTCAAGAAGGATGACCAAAATGTGAATGCTTCACTCCTTCTTTAAAATGGGAACAAGAATACCCTTGGCAGGGAATAGGGAAGCAAAGTTTAGAACAGAGGCAGAAGGAACACCCATTCAGAGCCTGCCCCACATGTGGCCCATACATATACAGCCACCCAATTAGACAAGATGGATGAAGCAAAGAAGTGCAGGCTGACAGGAACTGGATGTAGATCTCTCCTGAGAGACACACCCAGAATACAGCAAATACATAGGTGAATGCCAGCAGCAATCCACTGAACTGAGAACAGGACTCCTGTTGAAGGAATCAGAGAAAGGACTGGAAGAGCTTGAAGGGGCTCAAGACCCCATTTGAACAACAACGCCAACCAACCAGAGCTTCCCAGGGACTAAGCCAGTACCCAAAGACTACATGGACTGACCCTGGGCTCCAACTGCATAGGTAGCAATGAATAGCCTAGTAAGAGCACCAGTGGAAGGGGAAGCCCTTTATCCTGCCAAGACTGAACCCCCAGTGAACGTGATTGTTGGGGGGAGGGTGGTAATGGGGGGAGAATGGGGAGGGGAACAACCATATAGAAGGGGAGAGGGAGGGGCTAGTGTGATGTTGGCCAGGAAACTCAGAAGGGGAATAACAACCGAAATGTAAATAAGAAATACTCAAGTTAATAAAGATAAAAAAAATAATAAAAGGTCATGAGAGAAAATCCAAATTAATAAAATCAGAATTGAAGAGGGAACATCACAAAAAACATGAAATAACCCCAAGAATTATGAGGGCATTCATTAAAACTGCATATACAATTAAATTGGAAAATCCAAGAGAAATGTTAACATTCTCAATAAATATCACTTAGAAAAAAAAAGAAAGAAAAGTTTTTTCAAAGCAACAGGAAAAGAAACTAAGGTAAGTACTATTTGAAGAAAAGTAAAATAAAGAAAAATATCTCTGGACACACATAATAGAAGAAAAATGTTTTGGGACACTTAGAGGAAAAAAATGTCTTTGGATACCTAGAATAATAGGAAAATATATCTTTAGGTACCAAGAATGGACCACCTTGTCATTCCCTAGGAAATGAAGATGGGGCATTTTGAAGACTAGATATTCTTCATGTGCAACATCTGCCTATAATGTAAACTTCTACTGACATTTCAATCAAATGTCACAGGCAGATATGAAAGACATTTGAAAAAGTGAGAGTCACACTTATACTTCAGACACCTTTCAAATTCTTCTCAACTCTACATCTAATCTACTTTCTGCTATCTAATCAGAATATCTCCATTTTGTAGTTGGCATAGAGATAATGTGTCCACTGTATTAACTATTGTTGAATTCTGAAGTGGAGATTTCCAGGGGGAAAAAAAAATAAAGTAAATTTCACCATCTTACTGTTCAATAGCACTTGGCAGGACAAATTAAGAAAAATCCAGAATGTAGACATTAGGTAGGGTCATTAGCAATGGAAGATTTCAGATCTACTAAAGGATAAATGCATTGCCTTCTTTAATGATATAGAACTAATATGACATTTTCTTTACTTTTTATGATTACAAATGTGAGATCTAGGGACGATTTCAGCCAAAAGAAAATAGGGACACACAAGAACTTATTAAATGAGAATAAACACTGTGTCAAGGAATCATAATTGTGGGCACTTGTCCCTCAACAGAATAATGGATACAGAAAATGTGGTTCATTTACACAATGGAATATTACTCAACTATTAAGAACGAGAACATCTTGAGTTTTGCATGCAAATGGATGAAACAAGAAAATATCATCCTGAGTGAGGTATCTCAGATCCAAAAGGGCATGCATGATATGTACTCACTAATAAGTGGATACTAGCCAAAAATAAAATAAAATAAAATAAAATTACAGAATATCCAGGATACTGTCGACAGAACTCAAAACGTTTAATAAGCCAAAATGCCCAAGTGAGAATGCCTCAATCCCACTTGGGAGGGAGAAGAGAACAAACACAGTGGGGATGATGGAGGGACCTGGCAATGGGAAGGTGGAGGAGGAGAATATGATCTGTATTGAGTGGGGGAAAAATGACTGAAGCTCGGAGGGCCAACAGAAAGAATGGAAACAGGCAACCTCAGGAGGAAGGAGATTGAGAGGACCCTCCAGAATATACCAGAGACCTGGTAGGTGAGAAACTCCCTGGACTCAAAGTTCGGGCATTAGACCTACAGAGGGGAGAGGGAACTTGTTGTGTCCATCTCCAGCAAAAAGAAAGGACATTAAATGAGGGATGGGGGTTACTATCCCACAGTGAAAACTCTGATCGAAAATTTTTCCTGTCTGAAACAACTGCAGGAATGGGAATGGAGAAAGCCAGGGGAAAAGAAGGTCCAGTGACAGGCGCAAAGTGGGATCCAGCTCAAGGGGAGGACCCAAATCTGACACCATTACTGAGGCTATGGGTGTTCACAAAAATGGACCTATCATGACTGCCCTCCAAAAGACTCAAGAAGCAGCTGAAATGATTAGATGCAAATATGCGCACCCACCCAAACAATGGACAGAAACTGCAGACCCCTCTGGTTGGATTAGGGAAATCATGGAGAAAGTTAAGGAGGAGGGCAACCCTGTAGGAGGACCAGGTGTTTCAAATAATTTGAACCTGCAAGATCTCTCAGACACTGGATCACCAAAGAGCCACCATACACTAGCTGAACTGAGGCCCCCAACACATATACAGCAGAGGACTCCAGGATCTGGGTTCAATCAGAGAAGGTGCAACTAATCCTCAAGAGACTGGAGGCCCCAGGGAGTTTGGAGGTCTGATGGGGAGGGTGGGATTCGAACATCCTCCTGGAGACAGGGATGGCAGGGAAGAGGTATAAGATGTGGAAAAATCAAAGGGTGAACTGGAAGAGGAATAAAATCTGGAATGAAAAAATAAATAAATGAATTATATTTAAACAAAAGGAGGAATGGAAAAGAGTACTGCTGAGTTGAACTTTTGCAAGTGAAAGAAATACTATTCTTTATTTCTTTAAGCAAACTAACAAATACAACTATTTTTTGAGGAATATACTATAAAATTTTAAATTACTATAATAAAATAGTATTGAAACGTTGATATAGAATTTGCTATGAAAATGTATTTTAAAGAAAAATTTATATCTGCTCATATGCCTGAATGCTAGACCACAATTTCTTTTTCATTTTTTTTTATTAACTTGAATATTTCTTATATACATTTCGAGTGTTATTCCCTTTCCCGGTTTCCGGGCAAACATCCCCCTCCCCCCTCCCCTTCCTTATGGGTGTTCCCCTCCCCACCCTCCCCGTATTGCCGCCCTCCCCCCAACTGTCTAGTTCACTGGGGGTTCAGTCTTAGCAGGACCCAGGGCTTC
>NC_046172.1:31574365-31631865 GCF_011064425.1 Rattus rattus
TCAAATTAAAAAAAAAAAAAAAAAAAAAAACAAACAGGATTCCTTCATCTATTGCATCCAAGAAACATACCTCAACATCAAGAATAGATATTACCTCTGGGTAAAGGATTGGAAAAAGATATGCCATACAAATGGAGCTAAGAAGCAAGCTGTTGTAACTATTTTATTATCTAACAAAATACACTTCAAACCAAAAATAATCAAAAGAGATGGGAATGGACATTGCATAGTCATCAAGGGAAAAATCCACCAAAATGAACTTTAAATTCAGAATACCTATGCTTCAAACACAGGGCCACCCAAGATTGTAAAAGAAACACTACTATAGCTTAAACCATACATTGACTCTCACACACTGATAGTAAGAAACTTCAACATACCAATCTCAGCAATGGACAGGTCATGTAGACAAAAACTCAATGGAGAAATACTTCAGCTAACAGACATTAGAAACCAAATGGACCTAACAGATATTTACAGAACATTTCACTCAAGTGAAAAAGAACATACCTCTTCTAAGCACCTCATGGAACTTCCTTCAAAATTGACCACATACTCAGACACAAAGCAAGTCTCAACAGATACGAGAGAATCAGAATAGTTCCCCGTATCCTATCTATCCTATCAGACTGCCATGAGTTAAAGCTGGATACGAACAACAGACCACCAGAAAGTTTACAAACACATGGAAACTGAACAACTCTCTATTGAATAAAATTGTGTCGAGAAAGAATTAAAGAAAAAGTTTAAAGCCTTTCAAAAATGAATACACATCATACCCAAACTTATGGGATACAAAGAAAGCAAAGAGGAAAGCTCACAGAACTAAGTGCTCTCATAAAGAAATTGGAGAGGTTTCATATTAGCAACTTAATGGTGCACCTAAATACTCTAGAACAAAAAGAAGCAAAAGACACCCAAGAAGAATAGATGGCAGTAAATAATTAAATTAGAGGCTGAAATCAACAAAATATAAAAAAACAGATCAATACAAAGAATCAATTAAAGAAAGAATTAATTCTTTGAGAAAATCAACAAGATAGACAAACCCTTATCCAAGCTAACTAAAAGAGAAAGAGAGAACATCCAAAATTAGAAAAATCAGAAATAAAAGAGGGACATAACAGATATGAGGAAACCCAGAAAAATCATAAAGACATTTTTTAAACCCTGTACTCCAACAAATTAGAAAAACTTTAAAGAAATGGAATTTTTTCATAGATACCACTTACCAAGGTTAAATCAAGATCAGGTAAATAATATAAATAGACCTATAACTCAAAGAAAATAGAGGCACTTAAAAGTTTCCCAAACAAAATAAAAAAATAAAGCAAACCAGCCAGAAAGCCCAGGGCAATAGCAAAATTACCAGACTTTTTCAAAGAAGAGCTAATGTTAATACAATATCAAATTATTCCATCAAATAGAAACAGAAGGAACGTTGCCAAATTCATGTGGGCCACATAAACAAATCTGAAAAAAACCCATGCGGTCATCATTAGATGCTGAAAAAGTATCAATCCAACACACATCCATGATAAAAGTCTTGGGAGGGAAGAGGGATACATACCTAAGCATAATAAAGCAATTAACAGCAAGAATATAGCTAAAATCAAACGAAACAGAAAGAAACTCAAAGCAATTCCATTAAAATTAGGAACAGGACAAGGCTGTCCGCTCTCTCTATATTTAAAAGTACTTGAAGTTCTAGCTAGAGCAATAAGACAACTAAAAGAGATCAAATCAGAAAGGAAGAAATCAGAGGACTGATATTTGCAGATGATATAATAGTATACAGAAGTGACCCTTAAAAATACAGCAAGAAACTCCTATGGATGATAAATACCTTCAGTGAAGTGGCCAGATACAAAATTAACTAAACAAAAATCAGAACCCTCCTTTATACAAATTACAGACTGAGAAAGAAATCAGGGAATAACATCTTTCACAATAGCCACAAATAGTATAAAATACCTTGGATATATTGGGGTAACTCTAACCAAGCAAGTGAAAGACTTGTATAATAAAAATTCATGTCTCTGAAGAAAGAAATTAAAGAAGATCTCAGAAAATGGAAAGTCTCCCATGCTCGTGGATTGACATGATTAACATAGTAAAAATGTCATCTTACCAAAAGCAATCTACGTATTGAATATAATACCCACCAAAATTCCAACATAATTCCTTACAAACCTTGAAAAAATAATTCTCAACATCATAGGGGAAACAAACAAACAAAAAACTGATAGCTAAAACAATAATATATAATAAAAGAGCACCCAGAAGGCTTGCCACCCCCAATTTCAAGCTATACCATAGAGCTACGGAAATAAAAACCACGCGGTATTGGCAGAAAAAGAGATAGGTAGATCCATGAAATCAAACAAAGAAGCAGAATGCACATCTGCACACCTATGGTCACCTATGGTTTTTGTATTTTTATAAAGAAGACAGAAATCCACAATGGAAAACAGACAGCATCTTCAACAAATGGTGCTGGTCAAACTGATATCTGCATGTAGAAGAATACAAATATATCCATATCTATCACCTTGGACAAAACACAAGTCCAAGTGGGTCAAAACTATCAACCTAAAACCAGATACATGAAAGAGCTACATAGAATATACCAGATACATACAAGAGAAAGTGGAGAATAGCCTTGAACGATTGTCTTTTTGAATAGAACAACACTAGTACAGGCACTAAGACCAACAGTCAATAAATGGGACCTCATGAATCTGAAAAGCAAAGAACAAGCAGATACATGATGCCAAAGTTAAATCAGCATCAGATAAAACATCTGAACAGTCCCATAATCCCTAAAGAAATAGAAGCTATAATTAATAGTTTCCCAACCAAAAAAAAAAAAAAAAAATCTCAGGACCAGATGGGTTCAGTGCAGAATTCTATCGACTTTCAAAGAAGGCCTACTAACAATACTATCCAAATTATTCCACAAAATAGAAACAGAGCACTACCCAATTCATTCTATGAAGCCACAATTAGACTTATACCTAAACCACACAAAGTCCCAACAAAGCAAGAGAATTTCAGACCAATTTCCCTTATGAATATTGATGCAAAAATACTCAATAAAATTCTCCCAAACAGAATCCAAGAACACATCAAAATGATCATCCATCATGACCAAAAGTAGGCTTCATCCCAGGGATGCAGGGATGGTTCACTACTAAATAAACAAAGACAAAGGAAAAAAAAACCACATGAGCATATCATTACATGCCAAGAAAGCATTTGACAAAATTCAATACACTTTCATGGTAAAAGTCTTGGAAAGGTCAGGAATTCAAGGCCCATACATAAACATAGCAAAAGCAATATACAGCAAACCAGTAGCCAACATCAAACTAAATGGAGAGAAACTTGAAGCAATCCCATTAAAATCAGGGACTAGCCAAGGCTTCCCACTCTCTCCCTACTTATATAGTACTCAATATAGTACTCAAAGTCCTAGACAAAGCAATCAGATAACAAAAGGAGGTCAGAGTGATACAATTGGAAGGGAAGAAATCAAAATATCACTATTTGCAGATGATATGATAGTGTACTTAAGAGACCCCAAAAGTTCCATCAGAGAAATACTAAACCTGATATACAACTTCAACAAAGTGGACGAATATAAAATTAACTCAAACAAATAAGTAACCTCCTCTACTCAAAGGGTAAACAGGCTGAGAAAGGAGTTTCCATCCCATCAGAATTCCAACTCAATTGTTCATAGACTTAGAAAGAGCAATTTGCAAATTTATTTGGAATAACAAAAACCCATAACAAAAACTATTCTCAACAATAAAAGAACTTCTGGGGGAATCACCATTCCTGACCTCAAGCTGTGTTACAGAGCAATCGTGATTAAAATCTGTATGGTATTGGTACAGAGATAGTTAGGCAGATCAATGGAATAGAATTGAAGACCAACAAATGAACCCAAACACCTATGGTCACTTGAACTTTGACAGAGGAGCTAAAACCATTCAATGGAAAAAAGACAACATTTTCAACAAACGGTGCTGGTTCAACTGAAGGTCAGCATGTAGAAGAATGCAAATCGATCCACTCTTATCTCCTATTATAAAGCTCAAGTCCAAGTGGACTAAGGACCTCCACATAAAACCAGATATACTGAAACTAATAAAAGAGAAAGTGGGGAAGAGCCTTGAACACATGGGCACTGGAGAAAATTTCCTGAACAGAACACCAATGGCTTATGCTCTCAGATCAATAATAGACAAATGGGACCTCATAAAGTTGAAAGGCAAAGGACACTGTCAATAGGACAGAGTGGCAACCAACAGATTGGGAAAAGATCTTTACCAGTCCTATATCTAATAGAGGGCTAATATCCAATACATACAAAGAATTCCAGAAGTTATTCCAGAGAATAAAATAATTCTATTAAAAATGGGGTACAGAGCTAAACAAAGAATTCTCAGTTGAGGAATATTGAATGGCTGAGAAGCACCTAAAGAAATGTTTAACATCTTTAGTCATCAGGGAAATGCAAATCAAAACAACCCTGAGATTTCACCTCACACCAGTGAGAATGGCTAAGATAAAAAACTCAGGTGACAGCAGATGCTGGCGAGGATGTGGAGAAAGAGGAACACCCCTCCATTGTTGGTGGGATTGCAAACTGGTACAACCACTCTGGTAATAAGTCTGGAGGTTCCTCAGAAAATTGGACACAGTACTACCTGAGGATCCAGCTATATTACTCTTGAGCATATACCCAAAAGATGCTCCAACATACAACAAAGACACATGCTCTACTATGTTCATAGCAGTGTTAATTATAATAGCCAGAAGCTGGAAAGAACCCAGATGCCCTTCAACAGAGGAATGGATACAGAAAATGTGGTACACAATGGAGTACTACTCAGCTATCAAAAACAATTGCTTCGTGAAATTCATAGGCAAATGGATGGAACTAGAAAATATCATTCTGAGTGAGGTAACTCGGTTACAAAAGAACACACATGGTATGCACTCACTGATAAGTGGATATTAGCCCAAAAGCTCAGATTACCCAAGATAAAATCCACAGACCACATGAAGCTGAAGAAGAAGGACAACCAAAGTGCAGATGCTTCAGTCCTTCTTACAAGAGGGAACAAAATACTTACAGACGGTAGAGGGTGAGAGGGACTTGGGAGGAAGGGAGGAGAGGGAAGGGGAAAGAGGACAGGCAGGATCAGGTATGAGAGGAGACAGGGATGATATTCAGAGGGTCAGGAATTTGAACAGAGATGTGTAGCAATGGAGATGGGAAACTGGGGGTAGCTACCAGCAAGTCCCAGAGGCCAGGAAAGCAAGAGGCTCCCAGGAGCCAGTGGAGATGAGATTAGCTGAAACGCCCAACAAAGGGGAGGGAGAACCTGTAGAGACCATATCCAGAGGTTAAGCAAGGCCCCAGTTGGGGGATGGGATCACCCACTCATCTCCAAATTTTTAACCCAGAATTGCTCCCGTTTAATGGAAATACAGAAACAAAGTGTAGAGCAGAGACTGAAGGAAAGGCCATCCAGAGACTGCCCCATCTGGGAATCCAGCCCGTATACAGCCACCAAACCCAGACACTATTACAGATGCCAAGAAGGGCTTGGTGACAAGAGCCTGTTATAGCAGTCTCCTGAGAGGCTCTGCTAGAGCCTGACCAATACAGTTGTGGATGCTTGCAGCTAACCATCGGACTGAGCATGGGGACTCTAATGGAGGAGTTAGAAAAAGGACTGAAGGAGGTGAAGGGGTTTGCAACCTCATAGAAAGAACAACACTATCAACCCACCAGACCCCCAGAAGTCCCAGGGACTAAACCACCAACCACATTGATTACACATAGAGGGACCCATGGCTCCAGCCGCATATGTAGCAGAGGATGGCATTGTTCAGCATCAATAGGAGGAAAAGCCCTGTGAAGGCTCCATGCTCCAGTGTAGGGGAATGCCAAGGCGAGGAGACAGAAGTGGGTGGGTGGCTGGGGGAGCATCCTCATAGAAGCAGGGGGAGGGGGGATGGGATAGGGAGTTTCCAGAGGGAAAACCGGGTTAGGATGATGAAATAAATGAAATGTAAATAAATAAAATATCCAATAAAAAGTAGGACAAAGCAGCAGCATACATAATGGGAAAAGATTTTCATTAACTCCACATCTGACAGAGGGCTAATATCCAAAATACATAAATAACTCAAAAAACTAGATATCAACAAAACCAAACAATCCAATTAAAACTGGGGTACAGACCTAAACAGAATTCTCAATTGAGGAATATCAAATGGCTTTGAAACATTTAAAGTCCTCGGGGAAATGCAAATCAAAACGACTTTGAGATTCCATCTATGTCTGTCAGAATGGCTAAGATCAATACTACAAGTGACGGTTCATGCTGACAGGGATGTGGAGCAAGGGGAACAGTCCTCCATTGCTGGTGGGAGTGCAAACTTGCACAACCACTTTAGAAATCAATTTGGCAGTTTCTCAGAAAACTGGGAAGAGCTCTACCTCAAGATCCAGCTATATCACCCTTGGGAATATACCCAAAGGACACTTGCTCAAACATGTTTACTGAGAATTTATTCGTATTAGCCAGGAACTGAGAACAGCTTAGATTTCCCTCAACAGAAAAATGAATAAATAAAATGTGCTTCATTTACATGATGGAGTATTGCTCAGCTGTTCAAAAATGCCATCATGAAATTTGCAGGCAAATGGATGGAACTAGAAAAAGATCATCCTGAGTGAAGTATTCCAGACCCAGAAAGACAATAATATTATGTACCCACTTATAAGTGGACATTAGCTCTTAAGTAAATGATAATCATGCTACAGTCCACAGACCCTGAGGGGTTAGGTAAAAAGGAGGAAGATGGTGGTGGTACATGGATCATCTTGGGAAGGAGAAATAGTGTCGATTTGCAGATGGACTGGGGGCAGTTAGGGAAGGGATCAAGATGGATTGGGTTGGGGGGAAATAGTGTAGGGAGAGATAACTGGAATTGAGGGGTGTTTGAAGGCGGTATAAAACCCTACTGCAGCGGTGGAAACTTTCTAGAATCTATGAAGGTGATCCTAATGAGGATTCCTAATAATGGAGGATCCAAAGTCTTGTAGCCAGGCAAAGCTTCTAGTGGAGGGACTAGGTTACATTCAACTGAGTTGTTGGCTAAGGATGAAAATCTCCAAACCCAAGCTGATGCTAAGACAAAGCGTTGCTCTCTGCAAGCTGACAGCAGGACCCCATTGCTGAGGAAAACATCCATACTACTCATTTAACATGGAGAAGTAGAGCTGGTGCCTACATGGAGCCTTCACACCTATGTTGTAGTCTCTTTGGCATAAAAAGGTAGACAGCAGGATACCAAAAGAAAAACATCAACACCAACCCAGTCATAAAACCTTTGGCTTACAATCTGTTCTGCCTTGGGCAGTGGTGGCACAGCTTTTATGGGACTAATCAACCAATGTCTTATTTGACTTAAGGTCTACTCCACAAGAAGGAACCTATACTCAACACTGTTTGGGTAACCAAGAACTGAAGACTAGCCAGCTCAGAGATATAGGGTAAAACCAAACAGTGCTGTTCTAAAAAATAAAAGTATCAATAAAATGACTGCTAATGATATTCAGCTCTACTCAAAGATCAGTGCCTTATCCATTCATCATCAGAGAGGCTTCCTCTAGCAGCATATGGGAACAGATGCAGAGACCCACAGTCAGAATTATTCAATCAAATACCTCCTCTCAGAGCTCAGGGAATCTAACAGAAGAGGAGACAGAAAGATTGTTAAGAGTTGGAAGGGATAGAGGACACCAGGAGAACATGGCCCTCTGAATCAACTAAGCAAGGCACATATGAGCTCACAGTCACTAAAGCAGTAAGCACAGGGCCTACGTGGACTACACCAGGTCCTTTGCATATATATTATGTCTATTAGCTTAGTACTTTCATGGGAGTGTGTGAACAGGTAGCTCTCTTGTTTCTGTACCTGCTCTTGGTGCTCTTTCTCCTTCTGTTGGTTTGACGTGTCCAACTTGGATATGAAAAATTTTGCTTCATCTTATATTTTATTTTGTCATGTTTGTTTGTTATCTCTTAGAAGCCTGTTCTTTTCTAATCAGAGACAGAAAGGGAATAGATTCAGAGAGGAGGGAAGGTGAGAAGGAACTGAGGAGCAGAGGGAGGGGAAAATACTATCAGGATATATTGTATGACAAAAGAATTTATTTTCAACTAAAAAGTGAAAAAAAGAGAAATGTTCTTCAGAGTCTAGCGTAGTAAGTTGGGGAGTTGATGACTGTATCTGAGAATATAGAGTTCACCAGGGATTGAGGACAGATTCATAATCTCAAGGGGATCAGATAACAGGAAAATGTAGAACAGTGGTATAAGCATCCTTTGAAGAACAGATCTGGTCATCCTCTGAGAATGACCAGATGGGGAAGAAATGTGGAACTATGGAAGAGAGTACATGTTAGAATATAAGAATAAGCTTATAGGAGTAGTTCAGAAAAAGGCTTCATTAAAGAAAGAATCAAAGAGAGCAAAGAACTAAGTCTAAGGGCTGCGGATATAGCTCAGTAGTAGAACATTTGTCTAATACATATAAAGCACTAAGTTCATGCTCCAGTACTAGAAAAAAAGTCCATCACATTTGGGCAAACAAACTCAGTATGTATGTTAATAAATTATAAAGCATTAAAAACATAGGAATTCATTCAATAATAAATAAATGAATATATAAATAAATAAATAGGGGAGACAGCATGGCTCTTGCCTAGACTAGCTAGAGTTAGAAAAATCATTATTTTCAACCATCACATTAAAGATTGATCAGGCAAAAATCATCACTAAAGCTAGAGGGAAGTATTAATGGCGAGCAGAGTATCTGTGTCTTCCCAAAGCTTTCCGATTTTAAAGGAAAAGACAATAGTTGTGGCTATCCAGTGAGGAAATGATACAACACCTTCATTGGCTACTCACAGTTATCATCAGCAACAAGCAGGAGATGGGCATCATGAGTCTCCAAGATGCCATGCTCTGAGGATACATCATCTTCTGAGTAATATTCTGGCTCCAAATTTATAACCTAAGCTTATCATAAGAAACACTAAACAAGCACAAACGAGGAGTATTTTAACTCTAAAGATAGAGCTGGTGAGATAGCTCAATTAGAGAACTGTCGAGCATGGCAAAGCTCTGTTCCAATCCCCAGTACTATATAAACCAGGTGTCCTGGGGGCATACACTTGAATCTCAACACCTAGGAAATGAAGGCAGAAAGATGAGAAGTTCAAGGTCTTCTTTATCAACATCATGAGTTCTAGAGCAGTCAGATATACATGTGACCCATAAATAAGCAAATAAATAATATGAGAATGATCTCTATATTCATCATAAGTATCAATGTCCTTTACAACATATAAAAAGGTTGATTGTGATGGCACACACCTTTAACTACAACACTTGGGAGGCAGATTCCTGTGAGTTCCAGGCCATCCAAGTCTACCCTGTTTTTAGAAAAGTGGGAGGGGTAGAGAGTATAAGGAAGTTTGGGAGGGAGAAAGGGAAGAAGGGAGGGGGTGTGTGTAAGAATAGAAAGACTTTAAAACTAATCCAGACTTAAAAAGATTAAGAGACAAGAGAAGTAAATGCAATAGAAGTCCTAAACCAGATCCTATACTAGAAGATAGAGATGTTAGGACCTTATCAATGGATTAGAAATAGTAGATTAGATAACAGTATGTTATCAGTGTTAAATTTACTGAACTGATAACAGTACATGAATATTTGTATGGTTAGGAAATTCATACTTAAAAGGAGTAAAGGGTCACAATGTCTGTAACTTATTTTCTAGTAGTTCAGAAATAAAAGTGTGTACAGGGCTAAGAGTGTGAAAGATAAGGGAAATGTGGTGGAATGTTAGCTTTTTAAAAACCCAGACAAAGGGTACATTGACAATCTTTTTCCTGTCTTCATTTTTTACAATTTGCTTATAAAGTTATTGATAAGTAAGAAATTGGGGGCAGGTGGGGAAATGCATTCTTGGGAAGACAGAGAGAACCAGAGGTCCAGAGCCCAGAAAAGACATTGATGTGACACAACAGGGACATCTCATCCACAGTTCCACAGTAATGGTGTGGAGTGTTGTATTTCTACAAATATGAGTGTGTCAGAAGTTTTGGATGGTGCCAATAGGAAGAGCTTCCTGTCAAATGAGCTCAAGTCAAGCACGAAGCAAATAAAAGAAGGTGTAAAACAGCTCTTTTGGAGCACGAGGAGGCAAAACCAGGGCATAGCAGGATTACTAGTCGATCTGGGACTCATGGAGTACTGCTAAGATCAGAATTGGCCCTAGACATTGGTATTTAGTTTTTAAACTCCTCACGTGATTCTAACAGACAAGTTTCAGAAGCTCTGTGCTCAGGCAGTTTCTCTACTCCGGTACTACTGACATATTGGCAGGCAACATTCTTTCTGGGGAGAGAGGTACCCTGTACGTTGTAGCATGTTCCACAGCATTTATAGCTTCTACCCATTAGATGCCAGTTAGGATAACAAAAATGTCTCCAGACATGGTCAGAAATCACTCCACGTTGAGAATCTCTACATTATGAGAGCAAAGGGCCATGGTTATAAATAAATAAAGGGCAGAGATTGCTCTCTCTTTAAACCGTGGGTTCCAGGGACTGAACTCAGGTCACCAGGCTTGCATTGATCACCTTTACTTGCTGAGAGCTATGGCTTCTGCTAAGAGCATTTAAAGTACAGAAGCTTAAGAATCAGAGCTTAGAACTACCACTTGGCTTCTGTACGACCATAGGCAAGGCAGTAGACTTCTCTGGACCTTAGTTTCCTCTTCTGTAAGATAATAAGATTCTTACCTCTGGTGGTTGAGAAGATTAAATGAGCTCATACAAATGAAGCAGAAAGAGTGCACCCACTAGGCAAATAGCAGCTATCAGCTATCATTGTTACTCTCAGAGAGTCAGAATCGCAGTGGCTACCAGAGCGTGTCTGCTAATTAATGAACTGTTTTCCCTAGAGCACTGCTTCTCGTTCTTCCTAACACTGCGACCCTTTAACACAGTTCCTCATGTGGTGGGGACCCCCAACCATAAAACTATTTTCGTTGCTACTTCATAACTCTAAGTTTTCTACTGATATGAATCGTCATGTAAATATCTGATATGCAGGATATCTGATATGTGATCCTTGTGGGAGTTGTGACCCTCAAACTGAGAACCAATGCTCTAGAGTATCTTCAATACTTAGCCTTAAAAGAATCCACATTAACATCACTCAGAAAGGTACAGCATATTGAGTTTCTCTTATGATCTTTATCTGCTTTCTTACTGATCCTAGGCATGATTCTGAAGCCTGTACAGTCATTCAACATTAAACACATATTTTAAGAGTATCTCCTATAGACCACTAATAGTCTTTGTCCTTTTGGTACTTACTGCCTATCAAGGGGAAATGTGTGAAATCAGTAGATAAACTTACTAGTAGAGTTACAGGTAATAAATAATACCATCACTAAAGCCCAAAGTGGAATAAGAGCAAGGAGTGCTCCGGTGTGAGGTGAGACTAATGCTTAGAAGAAAAGGGATTCGGAGAACACCAGTCAAACCAGGAAGCAAGGTATGGTGTTATCTGGTCAAATGGCATTCCAAGCAGGAAGCGTAGCACATGCAGAGGCTGTCAGGCAGGCGAATGTGTGGTTTAGATGAAAAGCTGTGGAGGCTGGTGTGCTTACAGAAGTGTGAGGAGAAAATAGATGAAGGAGGCTGCGGTGCGCTTCTAGAGATCAATCCTAACTGTGGTAGGAGGTCCTGAGACAGTTTCGTGCTAGGGAATTAGAAGACTGCCTTTACTGGCCGGTCTGTGGGGTCAAGAATGGTTTGACAATTCCATGAGCATTAGACAAAGGGAAATGAATAGTTATCTCTGGATAGCTCACATATCACAGTGTGATCTAATAGAAAAAGAAATATGTCCTGGATACAAACCAGCAGAACCCAGGGAATGAATAAAATTTTTAAACTAAAATATTTTTACTCTATTATTATTTTCTGTGTTTCCCTCTAGGTATGTTGGTGGTGGAGGACAAATAGAAACAGAGAGAGGGGAGAGAGAGAGAGAGAGAGAGAGAGAGAGAGAGAGAGAGACAGAGAGACAGAGAGACAGAGAGACAGAGAGACAGAGAGACAGAGAGACAGAGAGAGAGAGAGAGAGACAGAGAGAGACAGAGAGAGACAGAGAGCACATCAGAGAGAAAGACAGAGAGACAGAGACAGAGACAGAGACGGGGGAGGGAGATCTCTGCATTCATGTGTGCATGACAGTCAGCGGATAACTGCCTGGACTGGGTTCTCTCCTTCCACCACGGGTTCCAGGAAACAAATTCAGGACGTCAGGCTTGCATGGCAACCACCTTCACTTGATGAGCAATCTTGCTGGTCCTGAACAGGTTTATAAAGCAGCATTTTACAAACTGTGCCAGGAAATCGTATGAAAGCACGATCAAACTGACTTAGATTATCATGTTGAAATGAAAGAGGACAGATGGGAGAGTATGGAAAATATCAGAGTATAATACATCTACATTGAGAGATTTTGTTCCAACTATAAACATATATGCTTAAACAGGATTGAAATATAAAATATTTCACTGAAAATGGTGGTCAAGAAAATTTGAAAATTACTACAAAATGATTGTATTCATACACATATATGGTAAAAATAGCCCCTTTATTTTCTCCCTCCCATACTGTCCCTAGCATGCATCCAGGAGAACATTATTAAAATTTTCCATAGATGGGTTCTTCATAATTTGTCTGAATAAAGACACTTGTGTTAATTTTGCACGAACTTCTCCAAGAAAATCAATATTGAACCCTTAAAGCCAGAAAGACTATCTGGTCACAAACCTGTTAGGTCTTCATCGGATAAAATAATTGCAAACACAACAAGAAAATTTCAAATCAAACATGAGACTTTAAAATGTTTAAAGAAATGTTCTTAAGGTAAAAGTAGCAACCTGAACTTTACAACAAAGATTACATTAGAAGATTTCCTACTCAAGTCAGAAACAGACTCAACATTATCTTAGAAGGAAGCCAGGCCACTGAGGCAGAATAAAATGAGGTAAGAACTTTAGGAGGAGATTGCTCTACTGTGCCATTCAAAGACAACTTGATGGTACTCCTTGAAAAATCTAGGAAAAGCACTGGAAAAAACTACCAAATAATTGAATAACTGCAAGATGGCCTGAATGTGAGAAACATCTCTATAAAAATAAACAGCCTTCCTACTCAACAGTATAGAAATTGGGAGCTGAAACAGGCCAGAGGGGAGTACAGCACAATTTCTAAAAGCAAAAGATATTACCCCGCCCCCCCCCCCGAACAATCTAGAATTAACCTAAAGAATGCATAAGACAGTTGGGGCTACCGCTCACTTAGTAGAGTGTCTGCATAGCATGCGAGATGCGGTCCAACTGGGAAGCTTGGTTCTGTCCCCAGCACTATTAGAAACCCAGTGTAGTGATCTCAGCACGTGGGAGGTCAAGGAAGGAGTATGATCAGAAGTTCAAGATTATATATAGCTACATACAGAGTTCAAGTTTGAGGGCAGCCTTGGATACGTGAGACTCGATCTCAAACGAAAAAAATGAAAAGACCTTCAGTATAGTATTAGTAGAAGAGAGTTACATTGATAAATAGAGTACAATAGAGAAATCAAAATAAACCTGCAAATGTTACCCATTTGTAATAATGGAGTCAAGTGGATAGAATGGAGAGGAAGGAGAGCCTTTTTATCTAATGATATTGGAATTATATATTTATATGTAAAAAGCAAACCTTAATTATTATTTCATAGTATATACATATATAAGTGTGGGGGAGGGAGACCATCAATAATGAAACAGGTAGGAGAAAATCCTAGTAGTCTTAAGGTAGACAAATTGTATTAGTCTGGCTACTAAAATATTATCCATAAAAACAGCTTGAAGAATTAGACTTCATCAACACTAAAAAGTTCTGCTCTCCAAAGTAAAATCATTAGGAAAATTGAAAGGTAGGCCATAGATCGAGTGAACCTGTGTGTCACACATATATCTGACCGAGAAATTGAATTGTGCCTTATTTATATGCAGAGCCCATGCTTCAAGAACCAAACACTCCGAGGGGATAAAAAGAGCAGACATTCCATAGGCTACACCTGGATGATCAAAGAATAAGGCAGAGCAAACTAAAGCCTCAAGTAGATACTATTGCAGACCCATAAAAATGGCTAAAACAAAACCAAAAACCATCAAGGATATACACAAAAGTAATTTTCTAGTGTTCTGGTCATAAGTATACAATAACCTTGCTAGTAGGCTGTGATCTATTCTCTCCCCCTCCCTTCCTCCCTCTACCTTCTCTCTCTGTGTGAGTGAGTGAGTGAGTGTGTGTGTGTGTGTGTGTGTGTGTGTGTGTGTGTTTGGGTAATGACTAGGAACGACACAGTGATTCACTCAAAACACAACATAAGTAAAATAAGGTGGGGCAGCCCAGCTGTTTCTCTGAGAGGCAAAACAAAACAAAACAAAACAAAAAATACTGGAGCATTGGCAAGCCCTTATAATTGAAAATGACTTGAGATAGTGGTGTTTTGATGGACAATTAAAAAGTGAACACCAACAAAAAAATTAAAAACATAAAACAAACCAACAATACCAAGTGCCAAGCACCTGGACTTCCCAGTGGCTGGAAAGTCAGATTGGACAACAGAGCTGGGGATGGGAGTGACAGGCAGAGCATTGGCTTAAGGTGTGTGAGTACCTAGGTCTAATCCCAAGTATCACAAAACAAACAGACAGACAAAATACTATAACCACTCTGGAAAAATTAGATGGGGTTTTAAAAATAAACTTAACTTGCCATTCAAAACAGCAATCTTACTTTTAAATATTAAACCCAGGGAGATGAAAATGTATGTTCATGCCACATGCTATCTGTGGACATTTGTATTGGCTTTATTCATAACCATCAAGAGCTGATGAGTGGATAAAATAGGGAATACTACTCGACAATAAAAGAATAATGGGAATATTCACCAACAGAGATAAAGTATCGAATGTATTGTCTTAGGTAATAGAAACTAGACTGAGAATGCTGTACAGTATATGATTTCATTCATGAGCCAGTCTGGAAGAGCCAAAATTCTAGAGACTGAGAATGGTGGAAGACGTTGAAGACTCAATCAAGAAGTTTGAGAGGTGGTGAAGCCCTGTATTGGGATGTAGTTAGTGGTAGTTACATGATTACATGTGTTTTAAAATCTTACACTAAAAAGGGTGATTTCTGTAAATAAATTTAATGTCAATTTAAAAAAACACAAAATAGACTCAAGAATAAAGTTGATTTATAAAAATGGAAGTGTTCACAGAATATTTTAAAGGCTTTGTTTTTACTATTCTCCCCAAACTCCACCACTTCCCATCAGGTCCCTGGAGTAAGTTCCACCAAGATGAAGCATCTATGTGTTTTCGAAAGCATAAACATTTTAACAGAACACTTGCCCTTGACATGGGTGCTTTTCCCAGACTTTTACTGAAGCCAGACACATGGCGTGATATTTCTCACCCCCTGGAGTCCCTATAATGACTGCATCAGCCACAGAGAATCAGCTTCTGGTTTTCCATAACACCTGAGCAAACTTACTTTGCCATTTCTGGAAACTGCCTCATGGTACCAAAAACAGTGAATTTCCTGGCCAAACCCACCAACAGAATTCCATTTCTCAGTCTTTTTCTCCCTCTGCTGAGGAAACCCATATCCATGATTAGAGTGGCATTTTTTTCCCTTTTCTGTTTTTCTGACTTTTTTTTTCCTGTAGAAAAGTACACAAACCTGTAATCTGCAGAGGGTAGGGCAAGAACGATTGCTGAGCCTGCATTTCCTCGATGCCTTGTAGTAGCTAGACTTGCTTTATCCCCCATCTAATGAAAGTCACCTTGCAAGAATGTGGGAATCTGATCAGGACTGGCATGGTGCTGAGGCATGAAAAACAATATCCCTGAATAGCTACAAAATTTGGCTGCTTTTATCCTCTGTCTTTGCATTTGACCCATACAGGCAGCCAGAGTAACGTCCAGCTCATTCTAGATCTCACCTAAGCAAAGTCTTAGGAGCCACTAAAGACCCGCACCTCACCCCAGATAATTTGGAACTAGCACAATCAGTTGGCCTACAGATTACTTTGACATGAAACATAATTGTACCATGTATTAACAAACTTAAAAATGGTTTTTGGGTTTGTTTCGTTTTTGACACAGGGTCTCCTGAAACCAAAGCTGGCCTTACATACACTTACAGCCAAAGATGACCTGAATTCCTGATCATCGGCCTCAACTTCCCCAGAGCTGGGGTTATAGATGGGCACCACCATACCCAGCCATAATTAAGCTCCTTTAAAAATATCGGTGTTCTTAATGCGCCATTAATCGTTAATATTACAAACAAAAGCAACAAATTCTGCCATACCGTGTATGACAAGGGTTCCGTAAACTTCAGCTAACCAAGAAGAAGTTGGGAAATACAAGAAAACCTAATAATCTGCCGAAGCAGTTCAGACACAGTTCTGATACAAGACAGGATCCACTACAGAATTTGTGGAGCCCAGAGCAAAACAAAACCAGGTCTTTTTGTTTAAAAAAAATGAAGAGTTATCACAGCATTAAATGAAAGGCAGGTAGTAAGCTGGTGGAGCCATCAAAGATATTTCTCTATTAAACGAGTAGCAACTGATCCATCTGTTTCAGCGTGAGTGGCCTGTGTCTGGGTTAGAGTTGGGATTGGGAAGTCTTAGAGTTTTGTCTTGTCTCCCGACCTCCCGTTTTTCTTAAGCTTTTCAGACTGTTAGACAAAGGACAGTTGTGTAAAGCCGACCACAGAGTGTGGTCCAGGAGGCAGCAGCAGAACTATCTGAAAGCTCAGACAGAAATGCAGACTCTTGGGTCCCACCCCGGACCTACTGAATCAGAGTCTCATTTTAACCAGCTCCCCAAGGGATTCATACATTTGTGCCAGGCCAGACTAGAAGTGTTCCTGTTGGGAGACTTCGGGGTTCATGCTTCCTGTCCCCTCACTTTGTACATGGTTCTGGAATTCTGAAACCCAAGCTCAGGTGTACATCCCAAGACAGATAGGCCCTTTTCAGACGATGATCATGCCTTGGTTCTGGGATGCCAGTCCATCTCCTTGCGCTGGGGACCACCTGTTCTGGGCCCTGCACATTGGTGCTGTGCCCATCCGTCGTCCTGTGTCTTTAGGCACATCTATGCCCTTCAATCTTACTGCCAGACAAGGTAAACCGAGTCCTAGGGAGTCGCGCATTAGCAGATCACCCTCCAGAGTAAAGCTCCAGGTTCTTTTGCCCAAAGCAGTGGGGAGGGTCTGAGATCGTTTACAACTTTGCGATTTGCAGGTTCCCTCCCAGGCAGGAATAGCTTGGTTACTTTCCCACCGCACGCACTTTCCCACTACGGAGCCCAGGATCCGCCAGGCTCCAAGCTCTTTGCCTTTCCAGACGGCCCAAGAGCTCCAGCTCAGAGCCGCCAACCCAGGGAGTCACACCAGTCACCCTCCCAGTCATCAAGCCCGCCCGGCAGGTTGCCTGTCTTTGGCTCAGCGGGTTTAGGTCTTAGGACCCCGAGGTTCAGATCACCTTTCTCAGCGCCACACTCACCTGCAGGTCCTGGCGACGGGCTGGCTTCTGGCGCCCTCGGACCCTCCTTTTCCCCTTTCGTCGGGCCGCGTCCCTCCTCCCTCCCGCTGGCTGGGCGCCGCCCCCGCCGCTCCCGGACCACTTGCCCGCCTGCTCTGCAGCTGCCCGGCCCGGCGTGGCGCGGCAAGCGCTCAGCGTGGCGGGGTTGGGCGTGGAGGTGGGGAGCGGGCGGGGCGCTAACACAGGGAAGCAGCCCCGCGGGGAGCTTCAGCCTAGGCAGTGGGGAACCCCTAGGATGCTGAGCAGCTAGCTTGGCGCGCTTCCCCACCCCAGCCTCCACCCAGCAGCTCACCTTTAGGGGTCCCCTTGATTCCCAAAGGCCTGGCTCTGGCTACTTTGAGAGTCGCATGCTCCTGATAGGTGAGAACCCTTGCCCTTTGCCAGAATATTCCTGAATGCAGAAACCAGAACTCTCCTAAAGGAGCAGGGAAAAAGAGAAACATCCTGGTAAAGGACCGTGCTAAGTGGTTTCTGGTAGTGAGAAAGTAGGGGTCCTCATCATTCCTCTGCCTGCTTGGTGGGAGGGGGCAACACTGGGGGCAGTGTGGCACTATAGGGCCTTGCTTTGGCTTCCTGTACCTTTTCCCACGGCCAGCATCTCCACCTTCATAGAATAAAAACTAGATCTGTAAAATACAGATCACTTAAACAACTTATCAAAGTACCCCCATTTAACAGACAGAATTCTGGAATAAGGCTTCCACAGTATTGAATCTCAGGTAGAGACCAGGAGAAAAACAAGCCGTCTGAAGTCCCTTCCTGGGTCTCTCCCGTCAAATAATGCCTACAGTTGCAAAGTGCTTTACAACATGAAAGCACAATTCTGGTTTTAAAACTTGCAGGGAAATAGAGCATTTTTATTCTCCCCAAATTGGATTCGATCTGCATTCACAATCCTGGGGATCTGATATTTACAAAGGGCAGATCTGCAGAGTAGGGTGACTAAGTCTGCTACATTAGCCTCATTGAACGAGGTTCAGGGTATACATTCTGCCTGGCAGGATGGGTTGAATTTGTTTTACAAACACCAAGTTATTAACACTCACAACACTCTAGCTGGAGAAATGAATGGGCAATGTTTTCAGAGAGACCTTTCCTTGGATGGATTAAGGGAGATTTGATGGAAAGCAGGAAGCTCATCCAGGTTACATAACAAGTGAAAAGTTGTGACTGGAAGTGGGGAGTGTATTTAATAAACAGGCTGCATGTCATTCCAAAGGGTTAAAATGGTTGTGTTTGCCTTAGTATAAAACAGACTTCATACTGTATAGAGCCACAGGAATTCTTATACAAAGCTAGTTGGATGTAAATTGTTTCTAGCACTTTGCAGCTCTGGCAGGATATATCCAAACTGAGCACCACTATTGTATGATGAAGAATTCCCACTTAGATTCAGCCCGAACAGAAATGAGTTGTATATTTACCAAGAAAGATAAGTTAGGATACCATGCCACAGTATCTGTGCTAATCAGAAAATGCCCAAGTGTCCATTGGCCATAGAACACACTAAGGGTCAGCCTGGTAGTATAACCCCAGTTATCCTAGAAACTGGGGCACGAGGATAGTGATTTCAAGGCAAAGCCAGTATGGGCTACAGAATGAGTTCAAGGAAAGTCTGGACAACCTAATGAGAGCCCCCTTCAAAAAAAAAAAAAAGGAAAAAGAGGACTGAAGATGTCACCTAGTGTTATTAACACTTGCATAGTATGTGTAGGGGCCTAAATTCAACCCCCCCCTCCACTGAATAAAAGGGGAGAGGCTGATATGTGGTGGTGGTGGTGGTGGTGGCGGCAGCGGTGGTGGTGGTATCATCACAAACTAAGATACCAGGCTGCCAATGAGAATATATGAACTACTGCTGTTCTGGGCATGGATGGAACTCATAAAGAATGGGAGTGAAGGAAGCCAAACAGCCATCTATGTTTGTTCTGCTCACCACTGATATGTGCTGTCACAGGTCAAGCTAGTGGTCACCGGTGAGCTAAAGGGGAGTTTCCGTCAGAGAATAAGAAGGATTGGCATGGTACAGATATTAATTGATCTTGACCTGGGTGATGCTCACACGGGTTTACTGATTACATTTATGAAACTCATTGAACTATTCACCTATGGTGTGAATATTTACTGGATACAGGTCACACTTCAATAAAAAAAAAGTTAAAATGTGGGTTTCTCATATTTCAAGTTGTTTACATTGCTTAAAAAAGATACTAGAATAAGCATGCTTTCCCTTTAAACAACTAGCTATAAAACACACACACACACACACACACACACACACACACACACACACACACACACACTTTAAGGAAATATGCCTCAAAAACAAACATGAGTCAGTCCTTACCCTAAAATTAAAAATTTATATTTTGATCCACTTCCAGTCCCTTGCATTCTCTTCCTGACTCATACATCAACATAACTATGACAGCACCTAAGGCAGAGGAAAGTGGTTAGGGCCTGACCCCTCCAGCCAGAGGCAAGAGAGCTCTGCCCTTCCCAGGAAGCAGCTCTGACCACCTGCCTCCCTACCCAGGTTCTGACTGATGGGATAAAGGAAAATTGTGGGTGGTTAAAGTTCCTGCTTAGATATTTATCCAAAGTAGCCAGAGAGTGGGTAACTTTGGCCTTTACTCAACAGATTCTCTGAATTGATGGCAGAGTTTGATCACAACCACAGGACAGTCAACATACATGGCAGAGACTGAGGGGAGAGAGTAGGTAACCTTTTATCCTCCCACTGGAGAACCCTGTGATGTTAGGTTTTGGACCAGAGAAGAGGCATGGAGGGGCAGCATTACTTACTGTACTCCTTAGAACTTTAGATGTAATTGACCTATGGCCAAATAGTGCTCAGACAAAGCATACAATGTTCTAAAACAGATTCATTATTTCCCAAAGGCAGAAGAGCATGACAGGAACATGAGGGTCAGGCACAAGTGAAGACAGTGGGCGGTTGATCTAAAATATTAACAATCAAAATGAGCAACCAACATTTTTAGACTTTCACATACTTTATATATTCACTAAATCCCTAGGGCAGCCCGTAGTGAGATGTGGAAGTGAAAAAAAAATGAGGCAAAATGACACTGAATGGCTTCTCTCAACATTTATGGCTAGTAACTGATAGAGTTCAGACTGTCATCAGTAGAACACGAATTCTGGACTCCTGTGTTCTTAACACCTGCATAAGAAAGAGAACAATAGCATAGCAAAACTACCTGGTACACAATCAGGAAATTGGTGGTGGTCTACCAGTTGGACCATTAAGTAGTTGATATTTCCACTTAAATAATCTGGGCCTTAGTTCCCCATTTATAAAAGGCAAAGGAAGTAATGAAGGCAATGGGAACTAAAATGGTAGTACAAAGGTTGGTTGGTTTGGGTGACTTAGGCATCCCTTTTGTCTCCACCAATACACTCAGATCACAAGTAAAGGGCATCAACAAAACAAAGCAAACAAACAAAAAATAGGGGACTTATACAAATAAGACAAGAAAATACCCCCAGCCAACATGGCTCTAAATTGGCATGTACACACAGTCAGATGCACACATCTTCAGATCTTCCTTATAGATATCCTATTACAATACCTTACTTAGAAATCTCTTCTGATCCCATTCATTCACTCACTCATTCATTAAATAATTTATTTTATCTGAGTACAGCAGTACACACCTGTAGTCCCGTGTGTTTCAGATTAGAGAAGAAAGATTGTGAGTTGTGAGTTCCAGCTCAATCTGGTTTTACCTAGTGGTGTGTGTGTGTGTGTGTGTGTGTGTGTGTGTGTGTGTGTGTGTGTGTACACATGCCACCCAGTGGGGCATACCTATAATTCTAGAATTTGGGAGATGAGTCAAAAAAAATCATGAGTTCAAGATCCTCACTGGCTACATAGCCACTAGGAGGCCAGTTTGGGCTCTGTAGTACCATGTTTCAAAAAACAACCAGCCAAACGGCCATGAGGCTTCATCCCTATAGACAACTGAGGTAAGCTAGGAGCAGGAGAGGTGGCCTTCCTCAGGGATCAGCACACAAATTAGTTGCTTGATGCCAAACTATCAATCCTGAATACAAACATACCAGTAACGTTATTCAGATTGACAAGTTATATTTAGGAATATATATATATATATATATATATATATATATATATATATATGTATGTATACAAATACATAGATACATACAATAACAATTAGTGAGAAAAAGAGACCCCAAATTTGAAGGGGAGTAGGAAGTGGTATGTGGGAGGAAGGAGAGGAACGAAAGGAAAAGAAGAAATATTATAATTAAGTTATAACATCATTTTTTTTTTAAAAATGTCACAATGTTAAGAAAACAAAAGCACCTTACAAATATTACTTTCCATATATAGTGAGGAAATCCTGGGTTATGCTGAAGTAACAAACAGCACTCCGAGGAGCAGTGGTTAACACAGCCAAGGTTTACTTCTTACAGCATGTGTTCTTCATTGAAGTAGGGACTTTATATGAAAGTTTGAACTCAGAGTTTGGGGAAGAGAAGAGAAACATTCTGGATCAAAAGTATCTTAGATGGCCTTGATACCTAGGGGATCTTGAGTACCTAGACCAGCCAAGCACTCTCATCTCCAGTGATAAACTTCTCCCGTTCTGGTATAGGCGTTGGTAGATCTAGGTGAGAAATTAGTCACTGCCAACTGGGGTGAAGTCATCATGTGATACAGAAACATTTTTCTCTAGAACATTGTGTTAGCTGTGATGGTGGTAAGCTGATTGCACAATGGAGGAGATAAATAAATCATGCATTCTCCTGAGAGGCAAGAAGGCCTTCTTTTGTTCAAAAAGAAATCACTGAATGAAGGCAGTTAGGCATGCTGTCATTCTGTTCAATGAAAGTTACAAATGGCAGTTTAATGAAAAATGAAAGCAGACTGGCGTAAACCAAGATGAGGATGGTGGGACCAACCCTTTCTGAGAATGTGTTCCAGTTTGGAAAGGGCTAAATGTGGCCCTTGGCCAATACAAATAATTAGAAAATCCAGAGGAAGCAAAAGGCAACCCAGTCAATCTGCCCACTAGGATTAGCTGGTGAAACTCACCACCACCCTGGCTGGCAACGAGCAATGGTAGGGCCGTGGGTTTGGAGGGGTAGGATGAGGAGCCTTTTCAGTTATTGAGAAGGAAGATAATTTATGGGTCAGAACATATTCAGTTCAGTGATAATACAAGAACTCTAAATAACTGAGGCCCTTTTGGTTTGGGTGGGGGTGATGGTGGTAATCCCGATCACACAATTTTAAATGGGTTTTCTTATCTTTTGAAACCATAGAGCTCATTTCAGAGGGAAACATCTGGAGAAAGACTCCCCATACTCCGCTAGTTTGCCTTATCTCCTTTCCCCAGGAGAAAGATACTATGAGACTATTCAAATATTCTGTTTCACCTCAGCCCTCCTCCCACCAGATCTTGCTTGCAACAAATCTTACTGTGGTATTGCTACTTCCTTCTTTTCACCTCCCTGTGTAAATGAGGTGTGTGTTTGTGCTGGATAATTTTATGTCAAGTTAACACAAGATAAAGTCATCTGAGAAAAGGGAAGCCCTATTGAGAAGATGCCTCCATAAGTTGGGGTTGTAGGCAGGACTGTAGAGCATTTTCTTAATTGGTGATCAATAGGGGAGGACCCAGCCCCCAGCCTATTATGCATGATGCCATCTCCGGGCTGGTGATCCTGTATTCTGTAAGAAAGCAGGCTGAGCAAGCCAGTAAGCAGCACCCTTCCATGGCCTCTGCATCAGCTTCTGCCTCCAGGTTCCTGCCCTGGTTGAGTTCCTCTCCTTCCATGATGCACAGTACTGTGTAAAAGTAAGCAAAATAAATTCTGTCCTCCCCAAGATGCAACAATCATGGTGTTTTGTTGCAGCAATTGATACCCTAAGTTTGTTCTTATAAAAGAAAACCCAAAGAATAACCTTTCCTCTTCTACTATGTGAAGAGGTAGCTAGAAAATAGCTGCCTGTACTGGTTCGAATATGCTTGGCCTATGGGAAGTGGAGCTATTAGGATATGTGGCCTTGTTGGAGGAAGTATAGCCTCTTTGAGCACTCCTGGTGCTCAAGCTCTGCCCAGTATGGAATAGATCCTCCTCCTGGCTGCCTGTAGAAGACAGTCTCTTCCTGGCTGTTAGCTCCTTCTCCAGCACCATGTCTGCCTGCACACTGCCATGCTCCTGCCTTGATGATAATGGACTGAACCTCTGAGCCTGTAAGCCAGCCCCAATTAAATGTTGTCCTTTTAAGAGTTGCCTTGGTCATGGTGTCTGTTCACAGCAGTAAAACCCTAACTAAGGCAGTCTTCTATTAGAGTCACAACTCCCATTCACTAACTGTGGGGGACATTTGCTTTTAAGAGTGCAGAGAGCCTAAACAGTGGTACCCAGGAAGTCTCTGATGGTCTGGTGTCTCTTCAAGCAATGAAACCCTGACTAAGACACTGCCCATGAGTCAGAAAACAGGGCCTCACTAATTCCAAAGCTGCTGATGCCGTGGTCTTGGGGTTTCTAATATTCATAACTATGAGAAATAAATTTGTCATTTAGACATATCCAGTCAAAGATTTCTTAGCCCTAGTGACCTAAAAGGCACAACTTCTGCCTACCAAACTGGTGCTTCTCAAATTTGAATGTGTTTGTGAATCATCTAGGAGTCTTGTTAAGGCTAGGGATACAGCTCACTGGTAGATCACCTGTATGCACCCACAATCCCTGAGTTCAATGCCAAGCACTGGGGCATGTGGGGAGGGGCGGGGCATGTGTCTCATTAGAATGCAGATTCTGCTTCAGTGGGTTTGGAGTAGTGCTTGAGATTCTGCATTTCTGCCACACAATGCTGGTTGGTGCTCCTAGTCCATGCTCCCTGCTCTTCTGTAGGAGAAAGTGCATTACCTTGCCTTAGACTTTCGCATGCCATTGCTATCCGTGGCAGCAGCCCCCTAATGCACCCCTTGGTCTCTCAATTGTGAATGGTCTCATTGATCTCCTCAAATCATCCCACAACATTCCCTGTCATCTGCAGGATCCAGCCCCACACTCTTGGCATTCAGAGCCCAGTGGGAATCTGTCCTCAATTTGGCCCGCATGTGAATCCTCAGTTCTACTTGGAATCTCTACATTCTTCCTAGACTATGCCTACCCATTCCCATGGCTTTATTTCTATGTTTGCTCTGCTCCTTGCTTGATATCTTTGCCCTTCAAGAAGGCATTTGATTTTTGAATCTTGCACTTTTCTCAGGGGTAAGCTCAAAATCTGCCTTTGCTTCAAATGCCCTTCTGCCCCTGCTCTGTAAATTCTGCACTGTGTGACCATCCCAGGATGCCAAACAGCAATCTTTTCTGCCCACAGATTCACATAGCCCTAATTAGTCTGCACCTTTCGTTCATGACCTTGTAATTTCAGTCTTCAATTAAAACCTAAGTACATAGAGAGCAAGACCTGTAGCTTGCTCTGCTCACTATGGTGTCTGGGCCTGTTTCTGAACAGAGCAGTTGTGTTTGACAAGCAAAGTCAGACTAGGCTATAGTGACAACTCTAAAATCCAATGACAGCTGTATGGAGATATGTCTCTCTCAAAATGAACTCTGATGTAACAGGATAGCATCCCCCAAATCAAAGGAACTCATCCTTCCAACGTGGCTGAGGCAGGAAAGAGAAAAGTAGAAACATTGCTTTTAAATGCTGAGGGCCAGAAGCAACACACATCACATAATTAATTGACCCATACTAGTTCCATGTCTCCAACTTCACTGAAAAGAAGGCTTGGAAATGTAGGGGACTGTTTCTTAGAAGAAACAGAGTAAAAAGAGTAGCTGGTAAGCCCTATATAGATCCCAATATACCAATAGATCCAGAGTTAGTTCTTGATCAAAAAGCCATTTAATTTTCAATTACTTAGTTCAACTCTCTTTTTCCAAGTCTTCTATAGCTGTCTTGGGTCTTTTGTAAGAGTGGATGACCAGGGTTACAGTAGACATGGTTCCCGATTCATACTCTCAAACCCCTTCCCTCTCCATCCTTGGCCTCCTTTCCCTGAACCAATTTCCAACCAACACAGTTAATTCACTTGTTTTGTGTATTGTCTGTCTCCTCCCAGAATCAGAAGCTGTTTCATGAGGGCTAAACTTTGAAAGTTATTTTTGTTGTTCCCTTGTCCCCCGTGTCTAATTGTGTATCTGGTGCCTATTTGACATTTAATAAGTAACTGACAAATGAAGGGCTGGCGACAAATAACTTCAATCCTAGTACTTGAGTGGTACACACAAGAGAACTAGGAGTTCAAGATCATTCTTGGCTACGTACAAAGTTGAAGTCAGCCTGAGTTGAATGCGGTCTGGGCTCAAGAAAAAAAAATAGAATAGGATAAAACAGAAATAGCTGGTGAATAACTAAACACTCATAGGAGAGGGGGCAGTGCTTCAATTTATTGCTTTTCTTTTAATGCATGTGCTTTTGTAGATGACATTGGCCTTGCTTGAGTAGCTGCTCAAAGGAAACATGTATGCTAACTGCCAAACACTTACTTTCCTCTAAAATTTAACTTTCCCTGTCTTTCTATGATTATTTGTATGCTCAAAACTAAGATGAGGGAACTATACTGGGGCCAGAAACTCCTCTCCTGAGTTTTATTTATCTCTTGATAGACTTAGTGCCCACTGCAGGCTGAGCAACTCATTGGAAAGCAGACTACCAAATAGTTTCCAGGGACACTGATCTTGTCCCTCCACACAAAAAAGAAAGCTTAAAAGCATTAAGTTATTCTCCAAGTTACCAGGCTAGATGCCCCGTGTCCCCTTCCAGGGCCTGCTGCCCTGGAGAAGAAACAGTAAAACCCCTGTCTTGCAACACAAGAGGGGCCCTCAGGAATGGCTTCAGTGCTCTGCTTTCTCCTGCACTGCCTCTTCCCTGCCTGAAGTAAAATGGGGTAGTAGCATAATTTCTGTATCTCTTCTAAGAAATTCCTCTTTGCTGGCGCATGAAAGGACGCTTCTGGATTCCTGCCGTTGGCCCTGGAGCTTTAACACATTGTTGTTGGGCTCAGCTTCAAGATGAGTTAGTCTCCAAACTCCTGTGAAACACACAGCAAGTGTTTCCAACCGTACTGTATTATTTGACCTAAAATATTTTCCCCCTGTTATTTGCCAACCCATGTGTTACTTCCCTGGAGCTCCAAGGGAGCCTCCTTTCTTAGGCTCACAGCTGTTGACTTACTAAGAGGGTCCTAGGGCCAAGGACCACCACTCAGTAGCTCAGTGACCTTTCCTAAGTGAACTCTCATTTCTGGATCTCCGGCTCCATGTGTCAGGTAAAAGATGTATTAGAACGCTTTTCCAATGTTGATGTATATCAAAATCCTTAGAACTGCTTGTCAAACCTAAGGGCTGGACCCAAATCCTAAGCTTTCAGATTTAGTAGGTTTAGAATGGATCCCAGGATTTGCACCTCTAACAAGTTTCCAAGGTCTAGACTACTGGTCTCAGAGGCTATTCTAAATGCCATGTACTAGGTAGACCTAGAGGGTTTGTAGTGTGTTCTTTCATTGAGTATATAATCAGTCTGAGCCATAGAACTTTAGGTGCAAGTGACAGAAACTTGACTAAACTAGGATTAGTAAAAAAGGGAATTTATCAGCTCCAACGTCTTGGAATGACATAGGTTTGATTGCTTCTAAATACAGGCATTCAAATTTTGTTACGGATTTTTTCACTTTCTTTCTCATCCCTCTCCCAGGCCCCACCTCATTCCAATGTCCCTTCTATGCCAAGGCTTCTTTCTTACTAAGTACCATAAGGCATAGCTGACATAGCTTATATTATCCCAGACGGCAACCTCAGAAAGACAACTCTGACTCTCAGTCCCAGGGACAGACTCTGATTCTGATCTGCCTTCCTGGAGCGCCATGTGGTAAGGGTGAAGGAATAAAAGCTTTGGCTAACTTATTTATAATAGCCAGAAGCTGGAAAGAACCCAGATGCCCTTTCAACAGAAGAATGGATACAGAAAATGTGGTACATCTACACAATGGAATATTACTCAATATCAAAAACAATGACTTTATGAAATTCATAGGCAAATGGATGGAACTGGAAAATATCATTCTGAGTGAGGTAACCCAATCACAGAAAAACACACATGGTATGCACTCATTGATAAGTGGCTATTAGCCCAAATGCTTGAATTACCCTAGATGTCTAGAACACATGAAACTCAAGACGGATGATCAAAATGTGAATGCTTAACTCCTTCTTTAAAAGGGGAACAAGAATACCTTTGGCAGGGAATAGGGAGGCAAAGTTTAGAACAGAGGCAGAAAGAACACCCATTCAGAGCCTGCCCCACATGTGGCCCATACATATACAGCCACCAAACTAGATAAGATGGATGAAGCAAAGAAGTGCAGGCCAACAGGAACCGGATGTAGATCGCTCCTGAGAGACACAGCCAGAATACAGCAAATACAGAGGCGAATGCCAGCAGCAAACCACTGAACTGAGAACAGGACGGCCATTGAAGGAAACAGAGAAAGGACTGAAAGAGCTTGAAGGGGCTTGAGACCCTATGTGAACAACAATGCCAAGCTACCAGAGCTTCCAGGGACTAAGCCACTACCCAAAGACTGTACATGGACTGACCCTGGGCTCCAACCTCATAGGTAGCAATGAACAGCCTAGTAAGAACACCAGTGGAAGGGAAAGCCCTTGGTCCTGCCAAGACTGAACCCCCAGTGAACGTGATTGTTGGGGGGAGGGCGGTAATGGGGGGAGGATGGGGAGGGGAACACCTATAGAGAAGGGGACGGGGAGGGGTTAGGGGGATGTTGGCCTAGAAACTGGGAAAGAGAATAACAATCGAAATGTAAATAAGAAATACCCAATTTAATAAAGATGAAAAAAATACAGCTTTAGGGGCTGAGAACACACACTTTCTCTGCAGTTGGGGACTACAAGGTAATAATCCACAGCATTCTTTTCAGACTACAACCTCTATATCTCTATCTTATCTATATTCTTTCCTTTTTTCTTTTTGTCTATGCTCCAAGCGGAATGTTATGTTAAAACTCATCATCATATCTACCATCTCTTAATATTTTTGTGAAATTACAAAGCTCATTACAATCCTTTTCTTTTTCTTTTTTCTTTCTTTCTTTCTTTCTTTTTTTAGGTCTCTGAAAATGCAACCATGTACATCTTTTTCTTCTCTCAAATTAATTTAAAATATAGAGAATAAATAACTTTATGTTCTCTATTTTAACTGTTCTCAAGTTAAATATTGCTTAATCTTTCTCAGTGAGTGTTTCTGAGATGATTAAACTTCCTTGTCAATGGGACACACCTGGGAAAAGAGAGCCTTAGTTGGGGAATTTCTTCAATCAGAATGTCCTGTGTCCATGTCTGTGGGGCATTTTTTAAGTTGCTGATTGCTATAGAAGAACCCAGATCTCTATGGGCAGCACCAGCCCTGGGCAGATGTGCCTGGGATGTATAAAAACGTGGGCTTGAAAGCAAGCCAGTAAGCAGATTTCCTACACAAATTCCTGCTCCTGCTTGAGTTCCTTCCCTGGCTTCTCTCAATGATAGATTGTAATGGGGACATGTAAGCCAAATAGACCCTTTCCTCCTCACATTGCTATTGGTTTTATCATGCCAATAGAAGGCAAACTAAAATAGTACTGTACACTTTAGAGAGTTGATCATTTCATAAGGATTATACTCTTTTGTTTTTAAAGAAAAATAAATCTTTCTCTCCAATCCCAGTCTGTAGCACAATATCTTATTTTCACCACAGTCCCAATGAGCCCTGGAATCTTTGTTATTGTTGTTGTTGCTACTGTTGCTATTATATTAGCATATATTAATCATGACAGATTTTCTTTCATGTACATAATGTATTTTGATCAGATCTACCCTCATTACCGCTCTTGTTCCCTTCCCACTCTTACTGATTCTTTTCCTCATCCCCAAAAGCCCCCCTTTCTACTCTCCTGTCCCATTTTAAAAACCATTGAGTTTCATGAGGGTTGTTTACAGAAACATGGGTGAGGGGCTCCTTGATAGGAGCATGACACTTTACACCCCTGAAGAATACCTCTCTCCATCCCCCAACAATGTTGCCACCTTATAGATTCACAGCAAAGGGTGGGGATGGTTGAGTACCTTCCTGCTCAATGACAGGATATTGAGAGGGCCCAATATTGTGTAGGAAGCATGGGTTCTTTACAGTAAGTGCTTACTCTTTGGGAACTTCCATTTATTTCCTTACTTGTTAAGGAACAGGAATGACTTACATAAGTGGCACCTAGACTTACTGAACTGGGGAACTTAAACACTGATGCTTGAGCCCATCCTCAGAGAATCTTTTGCTCTGCTGGAGGGTATCCCCATTTTTAAAGAGCTCTAGGTAATTAGAACTACTAAGTAGATAGATAAATGCAACTTGAACACAGAGTTCCAGAGGCAGAATACTGGCTTCGGTGCTTAGGCCAATCACTTACTCTCCCTTCTAATGGCTTCCCTACCTGTAAGATAGAGATGTTGATAGTACACAAGGTTATTGTGAGAACGAAATGGGATGACATATTGGAACCTTGTGATCAGAATATGGTTTCCAACTCGGAAGTAGCTGCATCATCTAGGTGCTTGATATAAATGCAAAATGTGCTTTTTAATAAAATTGCCACATGATCTTTTCTTTAAATTTTCTTCTTTGTGGGGATGGAGAGACCTTTCAGTGGTTAAGAGCATTTACATAACCACTTGCAGAGGGCCTGAGGTCGATTCCCAGTACCTATGTTAGGTGGCTCTCAATCGCCTGTGACTCCAGCTTCAATCTATCTGGCCTCCACAGGCACCTGCATTCCTGTGCATATAGCCACGAACAGACGCTCTCTCCTGTTCTGCTCTCTTCCTCCTCACAGTCCACGCTCCACTTCCATGCTCCAGATAACATACGCACATCACATTCTCAGCATCTGTGTTAGGATTTAGTAAACTGCCCTGCACAAATATTCAATTGAGGTTAGTCATTACTAATTTCACAGAATAAATTTCAAGGTAACTCACTGTATTTCTATCCCTGTCCAGAAATGATCTCAGAATTAATATTTTATCCTTTGGATCACTTTTTGCTAAAATAAAAATGTATTCCCAAAGTTACTCATTACCAAAGGTGAGAAGTACAAATATGTTTTAATTATATTGGAAAATTCACCATAACTAAGTTCTATTCTGTTTTGTTTGAGTAAATTCAGTAGGATTTCCTTCTTTCTTATCGGCATATATTGATTATACAAAGTAGTGGTCTTTTAGTGGACTGATGTCTTCATGGGTGTATATAATGTGTTTTAATCATAGTTACCCAATTTCCTCTCTTGTCACCCCTGAAATAGGATCCATTTTTACATTGCTCATATTTAATGCACTCTTCAGGGGTATGGTTCCTTTTAAATGCAAGGGGGAAAACCTGCATTTTACCGCACCAGGATTTTTATGTTGTATATTTTATTAGAAGTAAAGCTAGTTCATGGAATGAAACTGTCATTAGTACACTTTTTGTTCATTTCTGTTTCAAACGAAACTGTTGTGCCTTCACTTTGAAGGAGACTATCTTCAAGTAAACCCTGACAGCCAGTGAACTCCCAGTGATGCCGATGGAAACAGATGTTTATGTTTTTCAAGAAATCAACACAACCCTAAACTCCAAGCTCACTAAATGTAGCATCTACTTTAAAATTCCCTAAACCCATCTCATGAGCTACTGAGAAGGTTGTTTTCTGGCTAGTCTACCAAATTTGCTCGTCCTTTTTCTGTGGCCTAGAATATTGACAGCTTTTTAAAACTGACCAGGAATCTTTAGAAATGTCTTGGTGCTTTTGAAACCATCCAAATCCTTCACCATCACCATGAAGCTCTAAGAATCCTCATATCAATAGAGTTAATATCAGCTGCCGTATTCAGCTCCCTTCTGGATGGAAGCTTTTTTTAAGCACTTAGGATAATGAGTAAGAAATGTCACAGCTAAGGTCCTCCTTATCCCTTCATCCCCTTTTATAAGAGCAGAAGTTTAGCTTATGATTGTTAAGCATATACCTTGTTATTCATGAACAGAACTGTGTAAGTTATACTTGTTTGTTCATGCTTCTAATCCCAGAGCAGGAATGCCGAGATAAGACCATCACCACTAGGTCAAGGCCAGCCTGGGCCACAAAGTGAATTCCAGTTTAGCCTAGGCTGGAGTGCTTCAAAATAACAAAGAACAACAACAATGACAAAGATGTCTGAACTTTGGGCTTCTGGCTACTTCAAGTGTAGTACTAGAGCCAGCCGCCCCTGCAAGATGGTTAGAAATGCAAAACTTCAGGTCCTAGTCTAGCATCCCATTTTTTCTTAGGCTGACCTCAGACTTCCTATGCAATCAAAGGTCAAGCCCAAGGCAGTATGCATGCCATGCAAATACTCTAAATATCAACTGAGCTACATCTCCGTCCCCTTAAAACAAATTCTTAAGATTTCCACAGATTAAGTATTTTTTTTCATTTTCCCCGATTAAGGGGGAATACTCATTCCTACACACTTGATTTTGCTCATTTTAAGTCATACCCTTTATTCATCATTCCAGAAAGCGAGTCTGTGAAATTAAAGGATTAGAGGACATAAGGCTGTTCCTTGGAGCCCCCAGGGACAGTGTGTCAAACCATTGGTTACACCCCTTCTGAAGCAACAAGCTTCTCTTTGTCACTGCAAAGTTCCTTTGTGTCCTCAGCCATGGCTTTTGTACAAAGAAAACATTATTCAGAGGCTAATTTTGTTCTTGGAAATAATATTCATTTCAAATTAAATCAACAAATTTTAAAGCTGAGATATTTTTTAATTTTTAAGTTCAAATTGTTAATTCTACCATTTGCCTTATAAATACAGTTGGATTGTATCAAAAAATTTATAGGAAGTTTTATAATTAGTTAAGTTTTTAAAAACAATTTAAGCCACACTTTTTCATGCCACAGACTTGATTTTCTAAGTGCATCCATTGTTTCCAAACAACTTCCTAAAGAATGTTGCTGATTCCAATAAATCTAGTAAAAAGACCTCTAAACAAGTTCTTTTGGAAGTTCTAATATTGTTGATAAGCAATGATTAACTGGTTATTGCAAAGCTAAAAATTGCTCACATATACATCTTCCATTAGGAGCATAAGGCTAATCAGTTAAATAACCAAATAGTTAAAATTAGACTTTAGAGCAAATAAACACAAAGAAGTCACACATGCACCACAAAAATAGAAATACTGTACATATTCTTTGTATGAAAGTAGAAGTTCTAAGCAGAGTATAATTTTGCCTCTCAGGTACATCTAGAAATGTCTGGAGATATTTTTGATGTTACAACCAAGTTATGGGAGGAAAACTCCTGGCATCTACTAGTATGCTACTAACGAGCCTGCAGTGCACTGGTGTTGGAGTAAAGGAACATTTCCCTTCTACTTTCTCTTTGCTGAAAATACATGAACAGTGAATAAATAGGAGAAAAGACATACACATTTATTAATGTACAAGAGGGAACAATTAAAGTACAGGGAAAATCACAATAAGGTGATCATCTACTCTCAACCATTTTCAGGGAACCAATAGGAATCGTGAACAAATTTTAGAACACTAGTAAATTATTTTTAGGGTACTTGATGGATTTAGAAAACATAGAAATGCCTGAGACAAAATCTACTTGGCCTACAGAACAGACAATGGTTTGTAAATGCTTCCCTTTCGACCATGGAGTATGATTGAAGTAGAAGATAATGTTGAAAGAAACACGTGCAGAACAAATAAAGCTAATAAGTCCAGAAAGGTTACAGAATAGATAAATAGGATATTTTTAGCTGATTATGAGGTCAGCTGTGGATTTTCAGTTACTTTTTCCTCAGTTTTCTTTGAGCATTTTTATTTTAAAATGGTCTCATATTTTTCTATATTTACAATGAACAATCCAAAAAATGAAATTTAAAAATTAGCCAGATACACTTGCACACTCCTATAATTGCATCAGTGGAGAGGTAAAACCTGGAGGATCAGGACATCAAGGTCGTGCTTGATTACATGACAAGTTTGAGGCCAGCTTGCACTATATAAAATCCTGTCTCAACATCCTCCCTCTCAAAATACACTTACAATAGTAACAAAATAAAAGCAAAGCAATAAAAATAAAGCACATACTCTTAAAAATAAAATATTATTGAAAGAAATTAAAATTAAATAAATGGTCATACCATGTCAATGAACTGGAAGAATTAATCTAGTTAAGAAGGCAATGACCCTCAAATTGACAAGTAGATAAGTGCTGTCCCTGTCTAAATCTAGGCTTTACAGAAATTGAGCCTAAGACTCCTATAGAAATGTAAATGACCAGGTATATACTCCAAGAAACAATCTTCAATAAAAGAGCAAATTTGAACTAAACTTTTATAATTTTAATACTTACTACAAAACAATCTTAACCAACACTGTCTGGTAGTGACAAAAAGACAAAATGAATCAGCAGAAAATAATTTATAGTCTAGAAGGAAATCCCTACAATTAGGGTCAATTGAGTTTTAGAAAAGCAGGCAAAATTATTCTATAGGCAAGACTAACCTTTAACACAACAGTTGTACAGGAATAGCTGGATATCAACATCTAAAAGAATTAAGTTAGATCCCTAATTTATACCACATAACTGCAAACGGATCAAAGAATTAGATGTAAAAATTAAATGCTAAAAGTATAAAGCTCTTAGACGAAAGCAGAGACTTAGTTTCTTTCTTTAGTGAGAAGTTTGGTTTCTTTAAAAACACAGAAATATTGTAAGAATATATTTTCATTTGAAATCCAGGAATGGGTTATGGGGTTGCCTCAGACTGTCCACAGCAGCTGACTATGATTTGCCCCATACTCAAGCAAGGGTGTGATTTTTTGACACCTGCAGTTAGTTTCTGTGGTTTTTTTTTTGTTGTTCTTGTTGTTGTTGTTGGTGGTGGTGTGTGTGTGTGTGTGTGTGTGTGTGTGTGTGTGTGTGTGTGTGTGACTTTTAGAAATTTGGGGACTTTTCAGAGGGTGTATAAATGCTAAGGCCCCTAGACATTTTGTGGGCTGTTTGTTGGTTGGTGTTAGTCACAGTTTAAGTACTTGTGCTCAAAGAAGAAACAACTCGAAGAATAAATTAGATATCCTGAAGGCAAAGATCAAATTTGCCCCAGGGAACTTACCGCCCCTAATCAGCAGGATATAGTCTAAATGTAATGTTGCCCCCTTTCCCTCTATTCCTACTCCTTTTCTTTTCTATCTAGTGTTAGTGAGGAAGAAAAAGGGTGGAGAAGAGTAGAAGAAAGAACCCACAAAATAGCAAAAGACCAGCTACACTTTTCAGTCTTTTTAAAACATTGATTGATTTACTTAACTGTGTGGCTATGTGTATATGTGCATTATGCACCTACACACTCACCTGTGCTCATGTGTGGAGACCAGAGGACAACATGCCCCCAAGTTGTTATCTTCTTCTATCATGGGATCGAACTTTAGTTGTACAGCTTAACAGCAAGAGCCTGTATCTGCTGAGCCATCTTGTCAAGTCAAATCTTCCCTGTCTTGAACTTGACATGATTTCTTCTGCATAAAACCCAGAAGTACAAGCAATATCAATAAAATAATATATGCATTAGACTTCGGTAATATTATAAACAATTGCACTTTAAAGGATATTATTAAAATGAGGAGATAGTACATAGAATGAGAGCAAAAAGTTGCACATCATGTATCTTGAAAGAGGCTTACATACTGAAAATAAAACAGAACTCTTATAGCTCAATAATAAGACAACTTAATTTAAAAAATGGACAAAAGATCTGAATAGACAACTCTCCAGAGAATAGCCAATGAACACAGAAACAGTTGTTTATGATCATTAATCATCAAGGAAATGCAAATCAAACACATACTGTTTTATGCTCACTCACGTGGCTATGGTTAGGAGAGATAGTGACTAATGGTGAAGATGTGGAGAAATTGAACTATTCATGTGTTACTGGCAGGTAAGATGCCACAACTTCTTAAGAATCCCTTTGGAGATCCCTAAAAAAGCTTTAAGTACAGTTACTGTACAATCCAGTAATTCTAGGCTTTGGTATATACTTAAAAGAAATGTAAGCATACATTCACACTAAAACTTGTATTTATAGATTCATGGAAGCCTTTACATAAGAGTCTTGGGCTCAATTTCTGTAAAGTCTAGATTTTGACAGGGGCAGCATTTTGATCTACATGTCAATTTAAGGGTCATTGCCATCTTAACAACATTAATTTTTCCAGTTCATTAACATGGTGTGGCCACAGTTATTTTATGGCATGAATATTTTGAAGCCTCTAAGACTGCCTTCAGTGACACACCTTCCAATCCTTCCTAAAGAGTTCCATCAACTGGGGACCAAGAATTCAAATATATGAGCCTATGGGGCGATTCTGATTCAAACCATTACACTCCTTTCCTCTCTTCCTTCCATTCTCTATTTCTCCCTTCCTTTCTCCTTTCCTTCTTCCTTCTCGCCTTCCTCTCACCCTCCAGTCCTTATTTCTTCCTCTTCCTCCCTTTCATCCTCCGTTCTTTCTTTTTCTTTTGGCATTCCCATTCTCCTATCATGTCTTCCCCTCTTAGTCCTCAGATTCTTCATGAGTAACTGCTAGGGGCCAAGCACTAATTCTTTTCTTAACCATTTATTTTATGGTCTCAGTGCTCTGCCCTTCTCTTCATCTCAGATCCCAGACTTTTTTGGCATGCCCTAAAGTAATTATTTCAAGCCTCTTGTCTTCCCTCCTTCTTAAAAGAGTAATAAAAGGCAAAAACGTTGCCTTTCTGTTTCCTATCTGTGGTGAGACTTCTGATCACTTTCTTTAGGTAAGTGTCTTTCTTACCTTTCTTTTAAATGACAATGAATAGAATGGAAGTAGTGGCAAAACTTTATTACCCAGCATACCTTGTAGCTGGGGTTGAGCAGTGCAATGTAAAGGGAAGTTGCTGGGTGGAGTGTTCATGAAGTCCTTGTAGAAGATGATAGAATCTATTACCTGTCTTTCGCTTCCTCTTTCTATCTTGCTTTCTGGGGTTAAACAGATGGCCTGTAATTGTCTTCTACTTTGGCAATTCTGCAATATTATTCCGTCTGTTAAATACCATTGAAAATGCTACTGGCGATTCCTGTAATGGTTGCATTCAGTCAGACTATGTCATGAGTAACCTCTTAGCCTCAGCATCTGGAAGTTCCAAAGAGAATATTTCACGTTGGATAGAATTTTACATATCCCATTGTTTTGGCAGGTTCAGCCCTCTAGATCCTAACATCATGAATTCATTTTTAACACAGTTGATCTTAGTCCTTTCTTCGCTGCTTTTGATCCTGTCTGGCGTTGAAGCAGTCGAAGCTGGAGATGTGACTGCACTCTTATTAGGTGTGGTTCTCAGTGTTACAGGCATCTGTGCTTGCTTGGAGACATATGCAAGAAAGCAAAATGGACAGATAGGACTTCGAAGGACTCTTCTGAATTAGACTTCACCCTGACCATTGTGCTGAAAACCCTTGTGCTATTGAAGCTGAACCCAAGATTTGATCTCTCCTGTTCTCAGCAAGAGGGTTACAGTTAACTGAGAGTTAATACCCTCAGTTAAGCGGATGCTTACCTGTTCATAGTTATTTCTCCTTCCATGGGAGCAGAAGAGAGTGGAGAGAGGCTCTTAACAACAAAGAGTGCACCAAAAATGTGGCCCATAATTTGTATTTGCTGCTTGGGAGGGGACTAAAGTGAGAGGGCTTAAGTTTGCAAAAGTACTATTTCATACTTTGAAATTGTCAAAGCACATGAAATTGCAACATGGAAGTGTTTACTCAGAATCTAGTAAATTAACATCGTTATTATAATCACTGCCTCTTGCATTCGGGGGGTTTTTCTCTCTCATTTGGGGGGTTGGATTCGGTTTTGGATTTGTTTTTTGTTGTTACTGTTTTCTTTCTAATGCTTCTGTGTTTATCTAGTTGATATTGTACTTAGAGTTTAATAGCCAAAAATTGAAACTTTTAACTCTGAGAAGAAATTTAATAAAAATGTACTAAACACAAAAAAGAAAATGCTACTGGCTTGTACATCTATTTACTTAAATGATCATTAATTCTTTCAAATGAAAATTTTAAAAATTGAAAAACAAGTATCTATGTTTAATACCCCATTTGATTGGTTTTCACACAAACTCTATCTCTTCAAAACTGTAATATACTTGTAATATGCACTCTTTTCTTCTTTCCTTTCTCTCTTTTTACTCATTTCTTAGGCAAAGTCTTATGTAGCTCAGTCTGGCCTTGAACTCACAAAGTAGCCGAGGATGATCTTGAATCCTGTCACACCCAGCACTCGTGCTTCCACTTCCCCAGTGCTGGGATCACAGGTGTGCACCACCTTGCCCCCAGTTTTATTCAGTTCCAGAGATCAAACTCAGGGCTTCACGAATGCTACGCAATCACTTGACCAATTGAGCTACAACCCCAGCCTGTGTTTGGGCACTCTTTATAATCTGTGTTTTCTGTTTATTTCCTCTGCTAAGGAAATACAAATCTAGAAGTGGACTTTGATAAGGCACAATTATCTTAACATACACATGCTCACAGCAGAATGCAATCCAGGAGGCAAATCGGTGCCTGGAGCATTACAGCTCTAACAAGAAGCTATCGCTGCTTAGTCACGCAGTTGAAAAACGTCAATCCTATCAACTTGGAAACTATATGTAAGAATTCCAGTGGCTAAGAAAATATGAATCACGAGGGCTGGGAAAAGGAAAACTGGATTACATTTATATGATTTCTTTTGAGAAACCTATTATATGTGTGGGTGCCTTACACATCATTTGATATTGAGTTATGTCTAGAGATAAAGCCTCCCAGGACAAGTAGTTAAATATGTTTTATTACTTAACCTCTAAGAACATGGGAGCCATTGTGAAACTGTAATTCAAGGCTAGATTTCTAATCTCTGCTCTCGTTTCAAACACATGTTAATTTACCCGAACACAAGATCATTTATCCATCTATAAAAATACATCCTAAATGTTCAAGTTTTCCAAAGAGCGCATTTGAGTTGCAAAACACCTAGAACTACCAATGGGGGTGGGTGGGGTGGGGGAATCCTCCTCCACAGGCATTGCAAAAGCCAAGGGCAGCTCCTCACTGAAAGTTGCCTCATCACATTTTCCGAAATGCCCCCCAAATGTTTATTTTGGTTTAAATGGATAAAAATTGCCTGCTGGTTACTATAATGTGTGCTTGTGTCAGACTGAATACCAGCCCTTGAGAGTTTCTTACTGCACATTAATGAATAAGAAGCAGAAATCCCATGGACCAACTCCGTGTTTGTGAGTGTGTATACAGCCAATGTAGACGGCCCTGGAGCCAGACTTAAAACAGGCTTAATTCACACTTAAGATCTGAAGACTAGGCAACGCTCTGTGTAACAACAGCTTCTCTCAGACAAAGCCAAAAAGTTTAAAACATACACACTCCTCAAAGATGGAAGTAAGTAGGAATTCGTGTGGCTAGGATCTGTAGTGAACAGTTTTGAGACCAAATACTACCTTATTGGGCAGAATCTCAAAGGGAAATAGAAAGCATCCTCAGCTGAAGTCTGTAAAGACCACTGATCAAGGAAACCCTAGATGGGGGGAGGAAGGGTTCATGTCGGCATACCCAGGAACATACTAAACACTTGCCCTCCCTGATGCAGAAAGCTGGAGCTATGAACAGAGGTTGAGTTATAATTGTAAAGGGAGACCAACTTTCCCCATCCCCAGTCTCTTCCAATCTCCTGTGGTGAATCCCATTAGCCGAATCCAAACAAAATCCCAAAACTAAAGGCAAAGGGATCAGGACACAGAGCAGGGACCCAAATTGGCCAAGTTAGAGACAAGAAGGGATTAAATCAGGATATCAGAGTGTCACAAAATATAAAAGAATAGAAACAATGATCTCCAATCATTGACTTGATGATTAAATGAAACAGGGCATATATACTATGGATCGCAGTCCTATCAGAAGAAGGCTCAATTAACGATAGCCAGTGGACTTGTTTGCACTTCTTTGTTCTGTTTTTGAGATAGGGTCTCATGCCAATCAAGTTGTACTGGATCTTTATATGAAGCTGAGGACCTTACACTCCTTAGCTTCCTATCTCTTCCTCCTGAGTGCTAGGATTACCAGAATGTGCCACCACCCAGCATTTATGTAGTACTGAGAATTGAACCCAGGACTTTGTACATGCCAGGCAAATACTCTCTCAACTAAGTTACATCTTCAGTACCTACATCTACACATACACCTACATCTACAGTGTTGTTATTGCATACACTATTACCAATGTGTAATAAGTTGTGGACAGCAGTCAACAGTAATATTTATAACCTCTTGTACGTGAGCCTTAAAGCTGACTCACCTAGGTGTCTTTTTCCATTGAACTGTGTGAGTTGCATAATAATAATGTGATGCGCCAGACAGCAGCTTCTTCACATGTAAAGCTATATACTGCCAAAATCCATTGGAAAAATAAAACACAAACCAATGAATGCAAAGGAACCCTCCCCCCTAAAAAACAAACAAACAAACAAACAAACAAAAAGAAACAGGAAAAAGAATATGTCAAACACCCAAAGTCGAGTCCAGATTTTTTTCAGAGCATTTGATTATAATTCCAAATCCTCACATTAAAATTTCTGAAAACAAATTAACATTGCTGAAAAAACAAATACGAAGCACATAGAGCCACTGAAACAAACAGCCTGTCTTGAATACAAACACGTACACGCAAGAAATTTATGGCTTTGTTAGATTGACAGTCCCTTTTTGGGTCACATTTGTCTAAGAGACTTCTGAAACATCTGAGGCTATTGATGTTGCCCTTGGTTAAAGGTGGAAGGAAAGTTCCTGCTGATGGAGACACAGTGAACTTCAGACACATGCCTCAGACATTCATGTGCTAAACTAACTTGAAAGTCCCTGAGGAAAGCTATGTAGTAACAGAAGGCACATGCATGCTTCCAAAGGAGGGAATTATCCAATGGTTATTATACTGAACTATGATACCTATGGACCGCAACTATGACAAACAGCACGACAGCCCTTAAGGCTGAGGTAGTGCTAGCTATACCTTGGCAGTAACCAACAAGTCGATAATAGAACTAAAGAACTGTTGAAGGGGGAGGGGTCATACCTGATACTGGAAACTTTGCTAGCTACCCAGGGTTTGTAAAGTCTTGGGTCTTGTGGTGGTACACACTAGTAGGATTTGTTGAAGGAGACAGAAGCAAGAGGGTCACCAGTAAGAGTCCAAATCATTACAGGTAGACTCATAAAACATTCATGTATCCTACCATCTTCAGGTAGGAAAATTTTTTCCCACCTGCCTTTGATGTCTGAAGTTCTTCTCCAAAAGAACACAGCTTTCTGTTGCTAAGTGAAGATTTGAGGGGGAAAGTGCCCCTGGGAAAAGATCATGTTGGCCAAGAGTTCAGTTGTTTCTTGAGAAGCAAGTATTGGTGGAGGGAGAAGGCATGTAGGCCCTGCTGAGACCTATGGAAGCAGGAGCAATGGCAATGTTCCCCGACAGCCATGCCAGAATGGGAAAGGCTGTCACAAGGCCTTTGCTGAATTGAGACAGTTGTGATTAATGGCAATCTGAGATAGTACAGCTGATGGGACCAAAACAGCTTTGAGTGGAGGAAAGGTCAGTGGCCAACAAGTCAGTTCCTAAAAGATGAAGCCAGTGGAAAAAACTGAAATGGAATTTTAGTTGTATCCTGGGCATGGTAATATAGAGATGTAAATATAATAATATATGTTGATAGAGGTAGAGACATTTGGACGTCTGATTGGATACAATATATACACACAAAAAAATGAAACACTAAATACACAGAATTCTTTTATTCTCTAAACTATATGTATATGTCATAAAACTGATTATTAAATCATTTATTAAATAGTCCTAATTTATTTTTCTTTTATTGAAAGTAGATTTTTTTTTCATACAATAGTCTGATTACAGTTTCCTCCACCTCAACTCCTCCAAGATCCTCCTCACCCGCCCTTTCAACCAAATCCACATGTATCTATTTTTAGCAAATCTTAGTAGGGTCTTCTCCTTCCTTCCTTCCTTCCTTCCTTCCTTCCTTCCTTCCTTCCTCCTTCCTCCCTTTTTTCTTTATTTCCTTCTTTCCCTTTGAGATATGTTCTCATATAGCTCTGGCTGGTCTTGAACTCACTTTGCAGTCAAAGATGACATTGAACTTCTGATCCTCTGCCTCTACCTCCTGAGTGTTGGACTATAGGCATGTGCCATTATACTTGTTTTATGCAATGCTAGAAATCAAATCCAGGATTTTCTGCATGATCGGTAGGCATTCTGTCAACTGAGCTACACCCACAGCCTGTGGCTGGTTTGTTTGTTTGTTTGTTTGTTTGTTTGTTGACACTGGCTGTTATGATTTAAAATAGAAAACAAAATCAAGATTCTTCTTCCAGGAGCTGGGGATGTAGCTCAGTGGAAGAGTGCTTGCCTCCTATGTAATAAGGTCCCATCCTCAGCACTACAAAGACATTCTAACACCTCTGTGTAAATTATAATCTCAGCTAGTATATTGTGTCCATATGGCTGATACATATTTCAGCTTTTATTAAACATTGGTATTTGGAGATTTTCCGAATCTCATAATTCTAAGATTTTTTTTTAATATTTAACATTTACTTTTCAAGCCTTAATGTTGAAAATCACATGGTCAAAGCACATTGATATACTTGAAATCAATCATATATATGAAACCAATCCTACTGTACAAAATTAGTGCCTTGATGTTTTAATTTTGGGTGTGTATGATGTGTTTGAGTGTGTGAGTGCAGGCATTCACTATGCGTGTGTCAAGGTCAGAGGGCAGCCTCCAATGACGGTCCTTGACTTCCATCTTGTTTGTGGCAGAGTCTCTTGTGGCAGGTCTCTTGTTGTTTCTTACTGTGCTCACTAGGCTAGCTGGTCTGTGGGCGTCTGGAAAGTCTTCTCTATTTGCCTTATGAACACTGGGGTTATAGAAACACTACCAATTCTCCATTACATGGAGTCTGGGGAAGTCTGGTCCTCAACCTTGGACAAGTGCTTGACTCACTGCACCGTATCATTGGGTCATGCTTTTTTAATTTTTTTTTTAAATGTGTTCTTCTTCAATCCAAAGAGATTAACAAACATCATTTGGCCACATTTCAGTTTCAATAGTATATTCTAATTTTTTATTTCCATAATATCCTCTTCTTTTGTGCTTCAATTTATTTTTATATACATAACTTTGTTCATTTATCCAATAAATCAACCATCTTTAATGTAGAAATATTCCTTTCTTATGAAGATGAAAAATGTATCGATACCTCAGTAAGAATATCATTGATAGAAGCCCAAGCTCTTAAAAATATATTTCCTAGATCCTTAATTAATTACAAAAGTTTGTTTGTTCAGCAGACAACTCCAAAAACGCTTTTGCATTTGAAAATGTTCATGGATCTGAACATTTTCCTCATTTTCTTAACTTTCAAATGTTCTATTTGTCTGTCTGTCTCTGTCTGCCTTCTAGTGCTGATTATTAATTCCAGATCTTGTGTATGTTAAGCATCCATCCCCTCCTTAAACTATATAATCCACTCCCGGATTATTTATTTAATTCTTATTATTTTTGTGTGCTAGTATATACTAAAACCTACTGAAAAAGAATTTTGAACCTTGGTATTGCCCATTTTAATAAAATTCTCCATAAAATTCCTTAGATTTTCTTAAGATATATATAATAATATTTTGGTGAGCCCAACCTCTACAGAATTTGAATATAGCAAATTAGTTAATTAAAAGGGCAAATACTATACTTTAAGGATTTTACTTCAGGAGTTGTTACACATGTTTGCAATAGGACAGAGGGTAAACTCAATTTGTAGTGGTTTTAAAACAGAGTCTCACTTAGCCTAAGATGACCTTAAACTGTCTATTTAGCAAGGATGACCTTGAACTTATGACCCTCCTGCTTCTACCTGCACTGTGCTTGTATGGCGTGTGTGCATTGCCACACTCAGTACTGGAGGTGCTGGGCATGGAGTTCAAGGCTTTGTGCATCCGGCAAGCACTCCATCAGGTGAGACAGATCTCCAGCTTCCAGAAAGTAAACTCTTTTAGGATTTTTGAGTCAGACATTCTGTTGCTGTGGGCGAAAACAGTGACAAACTAGACACGAGTGTGTATGGAGATGTGTCAGTGCAACATTTAATTTGTCAATTCTGGAATTTGAATTTTAGTTCATTTCTGCAGGTGAAAATGTTATTCTTTTTCACTTCAGCAGCTGAGCTTAATTAAACAGTGGGCCAAAGTTTGCCCCTTATGCCCAGGTAGCAATCTCTGTTTTGCCTGATTTATTGTTTTATTACATCATCCGAAGAGAATTGAATACAGTGCTTTATTTCTGAATTAGCCTATCCATAAACCTTTCTAAAATGTTGGCTAAAGCACCATTATTTTTAATAGGCAATAAAGTTTTCCTGAAAATGTTTGTCTTTTAAATAACTTTTAGCATACTAAACTATACCTTTTGGGTTTATTATATTCCCCAAACTCATTAAACCATATTTAGTCTGAAATTTCATAAGAAGTGATAGAAGTTGTAACTACTCTGATTTGATCATCACACACACACACACACACACACACACACACACACACAGAGAGAGAGAGAGAGAGAGAGAGAGAGAGAGAGAGAGAGAATTATCATATATATAGTATTATACACCAATTTAAAAATTAAAGATAAGGTTTTGCATTTTGTTGTAGGTTTTGCAGGAATTATTTCTCTGAGACTAGGTTTCTCTGTTTCACAGCCCTGGCTATCCTGGAACCCACTTTGTAAACCAGGTTAGCCTCAAATTCACAGAGGTTTACCTGCCTCTGCCCCTGCAGATTAAAGGCACGTGTCACCATGCTCAGCAGAAAAAAAACTATAGTTGTACATGATATAGTTTGAGTACTTTTGGTAATCACTAGGATTTTTTTCTCCTTTTTCCAAATGCTTTTCTAAAAATTATTTCCTCATTTTGCTAGATACATTTTTTTCCTTTGCTTCTGAGACAACAGATCTTGTGCCCAGGCTGGCCTGGAACTCGCCATAATGGAGGATGCCCTCAAAATTCTGATTCTCCCATCTTCACCTTCTGGACTGATAGACACTTACCATATCTGCTTCATGTAGTACGAAGACCTAGTGCTTCCTGCATGTTAGGCAAGCACTCTACCAACATCCATCTTTCTTGGATTAGTTTCTAGGTAAGGAACACCTTAACTCTAGATTGCATGAATATGCTCGTTCATAACAGTATTATTTTTCCTTTAAAATTCTCATTAAAATTTCCTTTCTTAAGTTGGGCTCACCAATGCTCACCTGTAATCCTTACCCTTGGGAGGTAGAAGCAAGAAGGTCAGGAATTTCAAGGCCATCTTCTACTACATCGTAAGTTCAAAGCCAGCATGAACCCCATGAGACTCTGTCTTAAAGAGGGGAAAAAAAAGAAATCCTGAAATTTTTGATATTTATGTAGGCATCGAACAGTATTATAGATTTTTATTGTGCTTTCTAAATGTTTTTCATTTGCTTTTTTGACATTTTGAACAAATTGGGCAGTGGGGCATTAAAAATATATTTGGAAAGAGCACATGAGAAGGATAGAAGCCGCATTATGCTGTGAACTGGTTTTGATGAAATCAGGTCCTTAAACCACCCCCACCCCGTGGAAGTAGTTGCAGGGACTTCCTAAAGAAAGGATGCACTGCTTTCAATGATGGATTGGAGGCTAGATGTGAAGATCATAACTTAACAATGCTATATGGAGCAGGACTGGGGAAAAACTGTGTCGTGAAGAGAACCTGATGGGAAAGCTTGTATCCCAGCTGAAGAAAAGCCACAAGGGAAACTGGGGTTAAAGGTGCAGGAGATTCCTGTAGCTGAGGAACCCAAAGAGAGGACCCCCCAATGCCCATGTGGTGGGAAAGTGGACACTCCTCAGAAGAGAAAGGAAGACTGAGGATAGGATGGAGAAGGGATCTGTTGGTCTGGAGACCATGGAGCATGGAGGGCAGAGCTTTCTATCTTGCTTCTGTTCTCAGTGTAGTGTGAGGACGTGATGCTGGAAGAAGAGGGCTTTCCTGTGTTAAAAAACTTGAGCAGTTGCTCTGGAGAGTGGAAGGAGAGGATATAGTCGTTGAGTTTGAGATGGTGGGGCTAAAGATTTTAATGTCTTGGACAAGTGCTTTTAACTAATTCTATCCAACCACCCTGCCCTGACTTTTGCCAAGCTCTGATGTCATTAAGTAGAGAAAGTCCATGCAGCCAATATTGTGTGCCCAGGATTTTCTCATTCCATTTAATGCTGCTTCCTTTATAGTGACTATATAAGAGTAGGATGTGTGGGTGTTTATGATATCTGACTTAAGGATAGGGCCAGTATACAGCTAACAGGAGGCCAGGAGACCCTCCACCAACCTTACAATATCATGAAACCCTAAACCATTCTCCTTGGGCTGTTTGTCAACAGAACTTACACAATCAAGTTATCAGCCACATGAACCCTTTCCTCATAGCCTTAGAGCATCACCAAACTTTCTAAAGGTATCCTATGGATTTTCCCTTTTGTTTCAAAGATAATTGCCCCTAAATTCAAATTTCTGAAGTTGTTGTCCCAAGTTCAGTCCCTCAAACACTTACCAAGTCCCAATGAATGAGATCTCCTTCAGAGGGACAAGATTTCATCTCGGGCTTTTGTGCTGTCCAGACTTTCACAATCTGCCAATAGCCTTCTTCGATACTATAAACAGTCCTTACTCTTGTCATGAGATGGGCTCTACAAGCCTCTCTAGTTACACTTGAGTCCTGACCTCCAGGATTGAACCTAGCCATACAAACTCATTTCAGGTAGGGAAACCTCAAACCCCTGAGCCTCTCAAACATTACTGGGAGTGGCATTTGTAGAACATGTACCTCTTCTCTCTGTCCCCAGCATTCTCTCAGCCTCGGGTAGGCCCCGTAGCTCTCTAGGTATTTGACAGCAAGAGAAATGTGTATTTGTTTCAGTAAGTTCGTTTTCCAAGTAATAGGATATAGGCCCTCCAGCCAAGCATTTCCATCCCAAGAGACGAACTCAGCACAGTGTTGAATAAAAAGATGTCATGTCTACTGGGTGGCTCGGTGAGTAAAGGGCTTGGCATGCAAGTCTGATAAACTGGGTCTCACAGAAAGACAGAAGGAGACAACCAACTGCACAGAGTTGTCCTATTAGCTCCATATGCATGCCATGTATGTGTATCTTCACACACATATGTACACTCACTTACTTACATGCTAATAAGCAAATGAAAGGTGAAGAAAAGGAAGAAGGAAAAAAGCAGCAAACATATTTTTAATGGTTTTAAGGTCAATTTGCCATAAATTAGACCATCTGAATAGGAAGCCTTGCTTGAACAACTGTTCTGACTGCCTTAATTGATGCAGAAGGACCCACCCCAGTGATGTGGCGCTTTCTGAGGAGTCCAGATAAAGGGAACACAGCTTGTTTGCTGTTTTCACAGAGTTGATTTACTCTATCGCTGACTCATTTGCCTATAGCAGAACCAGTCTTTATGGACTCAGGAACCTTCCAGATTTTCAGCTCCAGATTAGGACTTCTGAGACACCCAGCCTGGAAGACAGGTCAACTACGCAGTCACCGTGGAAGTATCCCAAATGCTGAGGAACACAACTCCAAGCACTGAACAAGCCAGGAAGCAACACTCCTTCATGGCCTCCAATTCAGTTCCTGCCTCCAGGTTCCTGTCTTGAGTTCTTACCCTGACTTCCCTCCATGATGGACTGTGGATGAGACACGTAAGCTAAACAAACCCCTTCCTCCCCAAGTTGGTTTTAGTAGGTGTTTTATCACAGTGATGGAAGGTGACAATGGCATATGCTCATCCCCATCTATGTGTCCTTACCATCAGGCAACACTCAAGCCAGATGCCACCTCTTCACTGCAGCCTTCCCTCATGTTGGTGAATAAATGTTTACTTCTCTAAACAGATAAAGCGTTTCTCTGGTGCTTTGTATTCATTTATTCATTAACTTAATTAATAATTATCAGGAATCTTCTGGAAGCTGGCTCTGTTTCAAGTGCTAGAATTCAAAAATGAAAGTGCAAATCCTGTACCTCAAAGAATTTTCCAAAGTAGCTAAAACTTTATTCACATAGGATAGCTGTTCTCAACCTGTGGGTCTCAACTCCTTTGAGTATTGCATACCAGGTAGCATGCATAGCAGATATTTTACATTATGATACATAACAGCAGTGAAATTTCAGTTGTGAAGTAGCAATAAAATCATTTTATGGTTGGGGGCATCACCACAGCATGAGGAACTGTATTAAAGGGTCACAGCATTAGGAAGGTCAAGAACAACTGACATAGGACTGAATATTAAAACAAAACTTCTTGCGTATAGCTGTAATTGTTTTCAGCAGCAGAGAGCTTATGTAGAATGTTTGAGGCTCTGCATATGAGCACCACAAAAATAGAAGAAATAAATTAGGCTTGGGAGACAGCTTAATCAGTTAAGTGTTTACCATGAAAGCATGAATCCTCAGAACCCATGAAAATAAGTAAGGCCTGTTGACACATGCTTTTAATTTCACCCCTAAAAACTGAAAACATGCAGGGCCCAGAAGTTTACTAGCCAACAAGCCTAGCTTAATTGATGAGCTATAGGCCAATGAGAGACTGTATCTCAAAGGACATGGATGCTGGTCCTGACGATGATAACCAGAGATTATTCTCTCACCTCTACATGTGTTCCCACTTATACATGTGCACCCACTTGTACACAAATATGCACATACATATGTACAAAAATAATAAGGAAACAGAGCCCTGAACTTTTAAAACCAATAAAAGGAATAAAAATTCCAAGTTCATTTTTTTTATTGAATATTTTTTATTTACATTTCAAATGTTATTCCCTTCCCAGTTTCTCGGCCATAAGCCCCCTATCCCATCCCCTTCCCTTCTTTTAATGTGGTGTGGTAGATAGTATAATGGTTAAGCATATGTATGATGTCTGCCCTATCTTAGTTAGGGTTTTACTGCTGTGAACAGACACCGTGCGTGACCAAGGCAACTCTTATAAGGACAACATTTAATTGGGACTGGCTTACAGGTTTAGAGGTTCAGTCCAGTATCATCAAGGTGGAAGGTGGGAGAATGGCAGTATCCAGATAGGTATGGTGCAGGCAGAGCTGAGAGTTCTACATCTTCATCTGAAGGCTGCTAGGAAAAGACTGGTTTCCAGGGAACTAGGATGAATGTCCTTTAGCCCAGGTCCATAATGACATACCTACTCCAACAAGGCCACACCTCCTAATACTGCCACTCCCTGGGGCAAGCATATTCAAATCATCACACTGCCTAAGGGTGCAGTAGTGGCATATGTACCTTGGTGGTAACCAATAGCTCTCTAATTCAATTTGAGATGCATTCAACAAGAGAGAAATTTTGCCTGGTACTGGAAACCTAGACAACTACTTGGAATTGGTGAAGTTAGGGATGTATGGGAACCTTTACAGAAAACCACAACCAATCAAAATACAGAGTTATGAAGCCCAATCCCAATGGATACATCATCTACAAAACAACTTCAGCACCCAAGGCTCAGGAAACATTGTAGAAAGGGGGCCAAACAGATCATAAGAGCCAGAGGGTCAGGGAATTTATTGTGAGATTGTGTCTCCTAGGATTGTCAGAGTGTACACCCATAAAGTCTCACCAATACGACTGCCCAAACATCAGGTGAGCATGGATAACACCAAAAGACATGTCAAAGGGGACATGGAAAGACAACAAGGACAAGGAAAGACCTTACACAAAAAAACTACAGGCAACTAAAAAATTCTGAGTGAGGGAGAAATGGTCTTCCTCAGGGAGTAACACACCAACTGGTTATCCAATATTAAATGATTGGTCCTGAAATCATACATATAGAGCATACATACATAACATGGGAACATTATGTGGACTGAATATATTCTTGTAACAAGAAATAATGAAAAATAGAGCCTATAAATTTGAAAGACAAATATACAGGAGGGATTGGAGGGAGGAAAGGGAAGAGGAAAGGATGGAATTATATTATAATCCCTCCAAATAAAAAAAGTATGGCTTCAGACAAATATATATTTGTCACACACACATTAGTGTTCTGTTTTATTCTAGAGGTTGAAGCCAGGGCCTTGAGTCTATTGGGCAAGCGCACTACATCACCATCCTACTGCTTAGCTTTGATCTCAGCTCTCCTCTCATTACTTTTATGAACTTGAACATAACTTGAGCAGCCTCCTTGTTATTACCTCATATGACCTATACCCCCTAAAAGTGTTTTATCAGTGGTTTTCTATTATTGTTTTTGTGATCACCTTAACAGTCATGGGACTAAAAGAGTTTAGGGTGCAGAGGAATGTTTACGTCTTTTTACTTTTATTTGAGACTTTCTGAATGTGGATTAACGTGCCCACTGAACTCTGGAGTCCTTAAGGGTAAGCATGCATTCACAGGCTTCCTACAGCCTGACTTCAGTGCCTTACACTCATCAGGTTCTTAATAAATATCCACTAGGCAAATATGAATGTGTTCACTGGGATTGGGCTCAACCCTTGGGGCCAATGTGATTGCTATAAAAGTAACAGGAATCTCTCAGACTGACTCCCTAGGAGCTACATAGGCAGCCATCAAAGGAAAGGACCATACAATAATCAAGTAATGCTGAATCACTCAGAGGTGAGACAAATTCATTCATGGCCTTACATACATTCATGCAGATGCTCCAAGGCTTAACTTTTCTACTTCGATGATGTAAGTAGATTTTCAAAAATCTATCCTGGGAGATGTGAGTGCTTTCCTACTCCATACCAACTTAATAAACTAAGGAAAAGTGAATAAAGGAGATTACTTTTAAGGTTCATAGATGCCAGTAAACTTAGATTCCCCCCCACAAAGATGACATCTATTTCATTGGTTGCCATTGACCTACTATGCAATTTTCCAGAAATTCCTCAAATTTCTTAAATTTTGAGGTGCATGGTTCTGAAGAGAAAAATCTGTCATGCTGGTTTGCATATTGAAGATTTTCCAGTGTGAAGTCCTGGCAATTTACTATTTTCAAACCTGGACTTTGAATAAATTCTTGTGAATGTTGGAGGTGAAGAGTTTTCTTGTTGCCAGTTTCACTCAAGTAAGTCATAGCAAGTTGTCTTAATATGTTTTTCTTTCCTACCTCGTGTATCACATGCCTAGTTAGTACCTTCATTACTATAATTTTCAATATTCTGTAATCTGATTATAAGGTATTTAAAAATTAGGTATTTAAATAATATATGCACATTAATGGCAAGTTCCTTAAGTAAACTTATGCTACAGAATATAATTTTTAAAGGAGCGTGTATTCAAATGTGATGATTGGGGCTGGGAGTATAACTTAATGATAGAGTGCTTGCTTAGCATGTCTGAGGTCCGGGGTTACACTTCTTGAAACAGCCAACAAAGTTCAAACTAAATATAAACAAGAATGTAATGGATGCTCATAGAATGGGCTATTTTTTGGAAGTAAATGAATCACAGAACTCATAGAAGAATGTTAATGCTAAGTCTTCCTACTGTAAGACTCCCAGAGATAAATTCCATTTTCAAGATTCAAAACTGTTCGAGTACCATCAGGGAGAAATAAGCATCAAAATCAAATACAGTTTGCCCTCTACCAATATTCTCTTGATATTCATTTCTTTACTCCTAAGGCTGTTTATTGCTAGAAACTTCTACCATCTTCCTAAGGGAACTTTTGTTGGAGTTCCTCTTTCCCTCCAGGCATGGCAAACCTTGAGTAATAAGGAACTAGTGGGTCTGGCCATCTAGTGTAATAGTGAGGTAACAGGTATGGGGCTAATGACTACGTCTCTACTGGATTCGAGGCCCTCTGTATAGAAGGGAACTCATGCCTGGATCTACAAATCTGGATTTTAGGGCCAGTCCACAGAAGGGAACACAGCCCTGGTTCTATAAACCTAGTCAAGAGCTCCTGGTTAAGGAGGTCCCAGGTCTTAGGGGAGGGAACTACCATACTACTACCTCTTTTGTTAAATGTTCACATCAAGCTTCCTAGTCACACACTGCCTGCTAAACACTCATGTCTGTACCTATAAATTACCATTGTCCACAACCTTTCATCAGAGAAATATCTTACTGCATAGGTGGTGCGTAATGTAGAAAAGCCATAAATGGCCAAACTGCTGAGAATATGTGATGATCGAGTCCCTGGTCTTGAATGGGGTAGCTAGATATCCCTTTCCAAGTCGCACTGAACATCCCAGAAGAGGAGACATAAATAATGACAGAGTCATGGGATAGGGGAATGGGAAGCAAAAAGGTGTTTTCTGGACGTGTCTTTATGACCACTGCACTCAAGAACTCCCTGCAGTTGTGGTTATCTCCAGACCAGCACAAGACTGGGTCTATCAACACTTCGTCATTGATAGGGCCTAAGAGGCCTTACCTCTCCCTAAAGGACTATTGACAGTTACTGGTTCTTAGAAGTGGGAGTGTCTTTTTCATCAGTAGTGTAGCCACTGATCAGTTGCTTTTGCTCCAGGAAATAACCTCCTAGCCAAGCTCGGGAAAGAAACTTTAAACTGTGAGTCTCACACACAGAGAAAACAGGGCAACAGGAGGAGAACTTGTTGGGAAGAAGTGATTCAATGGGGGAGATTAGAAGATGAAAGAGAAGGATGGGGGTGAAAAGAACTAGAAGTTAGTACATATGTGTATGAACCTGTCAAACACACAAATTAACAGGAGTTAGTGGGTCTGGAAGCAGCTCCAGTGTGGCCTCAGTAAACAAGCTGCCTTTCCCTAATCCAAACCTAAACCCCAATCCTAACCTCTGCCTGTTACTGGTTGGTTTGCTTTCTGCCCCTCTCCATTTCCTTGTCCTTAGCCAGGGATCCTAGGGTTATCTCCTCCAAACAGCTCTTGCATTGGAATCCTTTGTTGCAAAGCCAGCTTCTGAGGCCACTCCAATTAAGATAATCCATAGCTCTGAAACCCCATTTCAGGCCTTCTTAAAAAACGACAGCAACAACAACAAAAACGTCTATTCTTGATGATTCGTGGGGGCAGGTTGAAACTCAAACTCAGGGCTCCACACATACCATGCAAGTGATCTACTGCTGAGATCCATCTCCAGCCTCTGCAATGATTTGATATGTTTTCTGCCTGGCTCCAATTGTTTGAGCTTTTTTTTTTTTTTTTTTTTTTTTTGGTGCAGAACTTCTGACTTTATTTCCAAAGTGCTAGGCTTACAGGCAGGCATCACCAGGCCTTATTTAGGAGAAAACCATTACAAAATTTCAAAGAACACTTGAGGAACAAGGTAGACAACAATGCTTATCTTATTATGTAATTTTGTATCACTGTAGCGAAAACATCTTGTTCAGTGGATTTAAAAGGACCTGCTTTAAGTGTGTTCACTCAATGCAAAAAAAATTAAATAAAAATTTACAGTATTATAATTTGAATAGGTGCCAAATGTCCTGCTCCTTTTCTCCAATCAAGAAGAGAAAATTCTTTTCCAAATCACTTGAAGCTTGAACAAATAAAACCCCCACCCCCTCCCAACATTCTGTAGCATCCCAGGCAGACTTCAGCTCTTCAGAGAGGACATCCCAGCTCTCATGATCTCGTCAACCAGGAGAATGTTGGTGGCGATCACAGTACAGGAGTGAAGCAGCTGCTTCTTCACACAGTAGTTATCCCACACACCCATTTCTGCGGCCACCATCGCCTCACCTGTGTTCAGATCCACACCCACAAGCTGACCGGATTCTAAATGTTCAGCTTGAACTTTAATGTTTCCTGAAGGTCAAAACCAGAGTTCTGCGCCAGAACCTTGGGAATGATGAGCAAGGCGTCTGCAAATGCCTGGACCCCAAGCTGGGCTCTGCCCTTCACACTGGGCTGCTATTTAATCAGAGCCTCTGCCAGTGCCACTTCTGCACCTGCACCCGGGACAAAACAGCCATCATCAGTAGCATTCTTGACAGCCCTCAAGCCATCGCTGATTGCATCCTTGATCTGAGTCAGCGTGTGCTTGTTTGGTCCTTTAACCAGTAAAGTGACAGAATGGGGATTGTTACATTTCTCAATAAAGGTGAACTTCTCCTCACCCAATGTACACTCATAGACAAGCCCTGCATGTCCCAAACAGTCAGGATTCAGGTCATCAAAGGAGTTCAGAGCTATCCCACCACAAGCAAGAGTCAGCCTTTCCATGTTTCTCCTCTTGGCTCTGCGGAGAGCTACAATACCTTCTTTCGAGAGGGCATCTAAGGAAAAGGGGTCAATCCCCTTTTGATTAATAACGACAAATCCTTTATCTGAATCACCACAGACTTTCTTCTTCAGTTCTACGATTTTTTTAACTCTATCTTCAATGAATTTTCTTTCAGCCTTTACTAGTTTCTCTCTCTCTTCTGCACTCTTGTAAAAAAAAAAAAAAAACCAACAAACAAACCCAGAATTCATTTCTGTCTTCTCATACTCCAAGAACAGGTTGCATGTGAGGATGTAGGCATTTTCTACTCTTTTCTTCATATCAGGATGCCGCGCCCCATGATCCAAAACAAGCCCTCTGATTAAGCTTGTATCAGTTTCAGATTTATGCTTCATCTCCATGATCTCAACCATGAAGAGGTCAATGGGCTCATCTTTTTTCCTAATGGCCAAAATGGAGTCCACCACAGCCTCTGTCAAGACATCTGCAAGCTCAGCATGAACTTTAGTCCGCAGAGATGTCCTGGCCACATCGTTGAGTGTTTCTCTGTCCATCTCTTTGCTTACTTTGACTTGTTCCACACGCTGGAGTGCCTTTTCCTGTGCAGCTTCAAAACCTTCAGTTATTATTCTGGGATGAAGACCTTCAGAAATGTCGAGGTCCGCTTGTTTGAGCAGCTCCCCGATGATGAGGACATTGGAAGTAGTGCCATCGCCGGTTATGTCAACCTGCGCTGTAGCCACTTTTGCTATCAAAGAGGCTGTTGGGTGTTGAATTGGCATTTCATGAAGTAGCACATTGCCATCTTTAGTAAGTTTGTTGTCTCCAGCACCAGATACAAGCATCTTCATGGTGCCTTTAGGCCCCAGCTTGGTCCTCAGAACATCCTGCAGGCCCCGTGCCGCGCTGATGTTCACCGCCAGCGCTGCCTGCGCCCGGGCCACCTCGGCTTTGGGATTTAGGGTCTTCACCGCCGCCATGGCTGGTCTAGCTCAGGGAGAGGCCGAGAACAACGTGCTCTATGCCGAGCTTTTCTTTTTCATCACACATGCTCCCAGCTCATTCTCCCCCATTACAGAATTCTGCAGAATTATGCAGAATGTTCAGAATCATTTCATGTTGTCCCAGGACCTACATGAGAACAAAATCCCAAACTCTCATAATCGTGGGCTCATAATACTTTTAGCCCTCAGCTCACAACACCCTTTGAACGTGCTGCCTGGTCCCAGCTGCTACATATCCACAGACTAAAAGAACTTAAGGGAGGAGGAGGAAGAGGAGGAAAATCATGTGAGCATTAGACTTTTACCTTTATCCTACTGAAGAAAAGTTCAAAGTACTTCACTACCCTTTCAACTTTACTGGAAATAGATTAGAAACAGCTTTACTTCCCCAGGATTTTCATTCCAAAGATAAAGTTCTTATCAGTCCAATTAAAACAAAATTCCACATATGAATGTCCTCCTATAGTTCCTAACACGCAAATTTAGTTCCAGGAAGGAATTAAACCACCGATTTTTCCAGTGGTTTTCTATTGTGTTTAAGGCCACCCGATAGGTACTGCCATGACAAACCCATCACAAAAGCACAAGAAGGGGAAAGAGGAGGTATCCCTCCTGCATGGGACTGAGCAACAAAGGAGGCCTCAGCTCTGCTCTGGGTCTATTTGGAATAGGGCAGATGACAGTGACCAAGTTGTTTAACTTTGCTGAGTTTCAGTTTTTCTCATCTGTGAAGCAAGTAGTCTGTCTCTAAAGATCTTTTACCCTGATTGGAGGGGGTAGCTGCTGGTGGGCAGATCAATGCAAATGTGTGCATTCACCCCGTGGTTTTACTCCAGTCACTGGAAGGGGCCGTTGCCTCAGAATGAATAGGTGGGCAAATCAATGTCGATGTGTGCATTCATCCTATGGTTTTAATTTAATCAGTCCAAAGTCCACTTCATCTCTAAGGTTCCCAGTGATAGTCAGTGAGTGGAAGACCCTGAGAAACAAGCAGCTAGGCCCTACTCCCCAACCCCACTTCTATAAGGGCCTAAAAGGTGTTTCCCAGACCCTCGAAGAGGGAGAGTGGCTAAGTCCCTCCCTACAGGAAAAAATAAAACAAAACAAACAAACAAAAACCCCCAAGATCAGACCAGAAAATCCCACCAATCCTTGAACTTGCCTTAGTATCTCAGTCCAAACCCCAAATCCCTCCAGTCCCAGGCCACTCTGGAACCGCCCTAACAACACGCACATGTGTGCATGCACACACACACACACACACACACACACACACACACACACCAAGAAACCCTATATAAAGCCTGCTTCCTGCTCGGTTCCCTGCTGTTTCTATCCAGAGCAGAGGCAGCAGCCATCCTCTTGTGCCTTTCCCCATAAATCTCTTGTGTGAGGTTTGTTCTGCAGTGTGGCATTGTGGTATTCCTTGTATCTGGACTGCCAGGATACTGTTCCCATTTGAGCATCAGGGCATCAGCTGAGTTCAGTCACACAGTCCCTGCTTCTTGTAGAAATCCTGGCTTCTCCCTGTCTACCAGTACCTTCCTGACCTTAGTTCTGGATGACTCTAACATGCTTAATTTAGTCCTGGCCTCCTCCTGAGAAAAAATAAATATTAAATGTGAAATGAAAACCACACATGTAATAATATTGGTATTAATGAGGTGCTGAATTGTGTTCTCGCTTTGCTGTTGTTGGCACGTATGGCAGTCAGCTGAATTCCAAACCAGGGAACCATCTGTAAAACAGCAATGCTAGCCCAAAGCTATACATTCTCCACATGGTTTTTACCTTGCTGAAGCCTGGTATGATGTGGTCCCAGGGTTTCTGGGAAACCTCCACCAATAAATAGCCTTTTATGTTTGAGCAGCCACAAAGAAAAGCAAAGAGAAGAAGGAGGGAGAGAAAGGGAAATGGGCCCAGAAATGGAGAAAAGAGCAAAAAAGCAAAAGATTGTTCTCACTCAGCTAGCACCAGGTCGCCTGGCAGAATTGTCTGTCAGATCATTGTTGGCAATGAAAATGTAAATTCTCATTGGGCTCCAAAACTACCTGGTCCCCCAAAGCACTCAAAAAGACGATGCATGTAAACATGTCTTACATATTCGCTCCAGCACTTTTGTTGAAAAAGATACCTTCAATCCCATTACACGTGTGAAGAAACCAGGTCTTTGAAAAGTGACCTGGGCGTGAAGGCTGATGCCTCT
>NC_046172.1:31634365-31724399 GCF_011064425.1 Rattus rattus
CCTCTTCTTTTTCTGTCTCTTTCTTTGTGGTATCTTCAGCATCTTGCTGTGTATCCCAGGCTGGCTTGAATTTGTGACCCTCCTGCCTCACGTTCCTGAGTGCTGAGATCATGAATGTGCCATCAGTCCAGGCTCTAGATTTTTAGTTCATACGGCACATTTTGCCTACTCTTTTCTGATATATTTAATCTTTTGAAATAGACTCTCTCCTCCCAACATTCCACTTGGCAGTTCAGCAGCCCACAGCCTTGAATCTCTTCTTAGGCTGCTGGGCTGCTGGGCTGCTGGGCTGCTGGGCTGCTGGGCTGCTGGGCTGCTGGGCTGCTGGCCACCTTTTCTACATCACTCATCTGCCCTTAGCAGGATTTTAGGCTACTCTCTTGGGTGAGGCTTCGGTTACACCAGGCACAGCCAGTTTTGTACTTCCTTTGGACACATGCAAAGAAAATGTCATAGCAACAAAATAAATAATGCATAGAGGGAGTTATCAGTGGGGCGGATGTACTCTTAAACAGAAATCCAAGATTTTAAAATCCTGCATATAAATAGCATGAAAACATAATCAAATGCGTTGGTAACATCAGAAGAAAATGTAAGAAAAACACGTGCTAAAGCCTTAATGTGGGTAGTGGGGATATGCGTGACTTCATTTCATTTTTATTTAACTTTTTTCCTATGCACTTGAAAGCATTATTTCACACGTAGAAAAGGGTTTTGCTAAAATATACTCCTTTTCTTCCTCCCAAGGCTAGCAAGTGAAAAAGGCATGCTGTGCACACATCTATTAAATTTGGGTTGGAAAATAGGTGGAATTGGCTTGGATGTTGCTAACGCCATCCATCTGGTTTGGCTGCATTGGATAAAAATCAGTAGATTTCTTAATTTAGCCTTGGTTTGAATTGCTGGAGCTTTTATACAGCCTCAGACAGAAAAATGAGCCACTCTCTACCTGCAAAACTGAGATGGTGCTATCCTGATATAGGTGTCCAAAGGGAATACTTTTATAAGATGTGGCAAGTTAATGTTTGCAAAGAAAATGCTGTTCTGTTCCTCATGAGTTCTCAAAAATAGTACAATGACACTAGCCAGCCTCCCACTCCAATTGCAAAAGAACCTCCAGTTCTCATTTATGGTAGGTGAACCTTGAGTCCAACATTGATCAGTAAGCCAAATGTGATTATAAGAGGTTTTAATGTAGGCAAGAATCACATTTATATTTTAAAGTCAGAATTTGCTACTAGAACCTTGTCTTTATATTCAAATGGCAAGAACTTCTTTGGAGTGATATTTCTGTTCTCATTGTCTCTTTAGTCTGAAAACCATCAATGTTGGTGTATAAAGTTTTGCATTGTTTCTCTGTATGAAGTTAAAAAAAATGATATATCCATTTATTCTTCCACTATTACTGCCATGATAATATTAATTATATCTGCTTCTTCTCTGCCTATGTGTAGTACTCTCCAGACACTGTAACTGCTGGTTGAAAATATAAGAACTGGCCTCAGTAGACTTTACTGTCTGTCTCTTTAACACAAGAAGAAGCAGTACAAATGGGTAGAAAATGGCATTGCTGCGGGTGCTGCTAGAGAGTACGAGATACATCTGGCAAGAGGGCACTGAGTTATCAGAAAATGACCAGACAACAGGCCACCATGAAAACACCTACATGAAGACTACGGACAAAAGAAAAGTTTAGAATTGACCAAAGCAACACACACACACACACAAGAATTGACCAAAACATATACAACTCAATCTATAACTACTGTCGCTTTACTGAAAAATATCCACTGGCCAAGAATGTACTCCAGTTGCTGATTTCCAAACTTCTTAGGTTTTGGAAAGCAAGTATTCCATCGTACCTCACAGATTATGAATGCTTGTGAAGAGAAACTGTCTTGAAGAGAGATGGATATTTTGAAAATAAATAAGAATCTATCAAGAACTCACAAAAAATAGCACCTGCAGATATAGAGCACACTGTATGCCATATCCCCAAACTATCATCTCTACAGCTATGGAGGACATGGGCCATGGAGACTGGAATGGAAACAGCAAGCCTGCAACAACTGGCACGCTGCAAGAACAAATCCTCCTCCTTAAAAACCACCAGTTCGTACAGGGTAGAATATCCCTAATAAAACTCAGAAACCTGTTAGACCCTTAAAACTTCCTAAGGACTACATGACTAGTTCCATGAAGCCAGGAAGTCAAAAGAATACAGCCAGGAAGACTTCTTTATATTACTCACACAGTGCGAATGGTGCTGGACTGGAAGGCAAAAGCACAGTGCACACAGCTGTAGTGATTGATATCCCCACTCCACCAGATGACATTCCCATGACACCACATCACCTACCCCACCACCTCCTGCAATGGGTTATGAAGATGAAGTTTTAGTAGCTCAGTATCATGATCCATGTGCAGATGGGTTTTCTGTGGAAATCCACAGGAACTGTGCTGCGAAAGGTGTTAATATATGATTAGATAGGAGTCAGAGATGAGCTTTAAAGAGCACCCAGTCATTTATATCATAAAAAAATGGTGACGGCTGGTATGAAGGAATCTGCAGTAAGTAGAATGACTGCTAACATCTACTATGAACTGTATTGATTAATTTTTCTTTGTCTTACCTTTAAAGTAGGTTTTTCCTATTATCATGGTACTATGTGGTTTAGAAAATAAATTTGCTCATGTCTTCAGGAAATGCTTATTGGTATGTGTGAATGTTTACTTATAAGCATGAATCTTTGAGACAGCTTGCCATTTGCCAAACAAGTTATGCAAGAAATTGTACAAAACTGATCATGCCTGTGTACTTATACAGTGATAACTTTATAACCTCCCCAAATATCCTGGGAAATGGAGCATATTATGTTTAACAGATTATGACTCTTATTGAACATTAGTAGTTATGAATGCCAGACTAATATTAAAATTAATGAGAAAATGTAAATCTTGGGGGTGGTCATATTTTTTATTTAGATTCTTATTTTAAATAATGTTTGCAGATAGGCATAGTGGCACGGGCCTATAACCTACTTGAGAGACAAAAGCAGGAGGATCAGAGTGCAAGGTCGGCATTGGCTACATAGTGAGTTCAAGACCAGTCTCAAATACTTGATACCCTATCTTAAACAAACACACAACCAAATATTAAAATTTACTATCAAAATGTTGTTTAAACATACATGAAAATGTATGCGTTGAAAGCCTGGGAAAATGGATATGGCTCGGTTAGTATTTATTGCACAAACATGAGGACTCCCCACATTACAAAACCAAGTATTGCAACATGCACCTCACCTCCAATCCAAGCACTGGGAAGGCAGAAATGAGAGCAATTTTAGGGATTGCTGACCAGCTAGCCTAGCCAAACTGAAACGTTCTAGGTATGGTGACGGACTATTATAAAATAAGGGGACGAGTGCTGTTATTGCTGGGGTGTCCCCTGACAAGACGGCAATGCCTGTGGTTGGTAAAAGGGCATGGAGATAAATCCCTCTGGAGACAGTTCTGGGAACAGCATCTGCTGTATTGCAGAGGAGCAACCATGGATATAGTGGAAGCCTTTCAAGTGTGATTGGTTAGCACATTCCCTTGGATTAGATAGGGAGTACACATACAAGCAGGGTCTCTGTGGAAGCACACATTAAAGGAGACCTGGAGAGTGCAGATGTGTCAGCAGGCCAGTTGGCTACTCACAGTAAGTACTCCAGAACTCAGTGTTCTGACTTCAGGAGCATGGCATGCCGTGCTTCTTATTTCGACGGGCAGTGTGCCAAATAGTCTAGCTGCCGGCTCAGGCCTGCATTTTCTCCTACAGGTGAGTGGATGTTGAAGACACCAGACATCTATTTACATTTGGCCTACACACACACACACACACACACATACACACAAATACATACATATACATACGTGTTCACACACAAAATGTATGCATTGAAATATACTTTAAAATTCCAAGATGCTTCTAATTTACACACCACTCACCTAGAGTATTCATACCTATTAGAGCCTCAATGTTCTCCATATAAAACAAAACAGAGGATTATCCATAATCCATAATGTTGCTATTTGTATCTACGTTTATTGTTTTGTTTTTTCTTTTTCTTTTTCCTTACTTTATATTCTCTTTTGCCCCTTGTGGGTTTTTTTATTCAATTTACATTCCACTCAATGTATCCCCCATCCCTGCCACCCTCCCACAATCCTACTCCAAACCCCCTCCTCTTCTTCTCTCAGAGGGTGGGGGCTCCTGGGAATCCTCTCACCCTGGCACTTCAAGTCTCTGTGAGGCTAAGCGCTTACTCTCCCACTGAGGCCAGACAAGGCAGCCCAGCTCAAAGAACATACCCCAGTAGAGGCTACAGCTTTTGGGTTAGCCCGCATTCCAGTTGTTTGGGACCCACATGAAGGGCAAGCTGGACATCTGCTATATATGTGTGAGGGGCCTAGGTCCAGCCCAGTATGTTGTTTGGTGGTTCAGTCTCTGAGAGTTCTGAAAAGTCCAGGTTAGTTTATTCTGTTGGTCTTCCTGTGGAGTTCTTAACCCCTTCGGGGCCTTTAATCCTTCCCCCATACTCTTCCTTACGAGTCCCCAAGCTCCATCCACTGTTTGGCTGTGAGCATTTGCATCTGTCTGAGTCAGCTGCTAGGTGGAGTCTCTCAGAAGTCAGCCATGATAGGCTCCTGTCTGCAAGCATAACAGTATTAGTAGTGTCAGGAATTGGTGCTTGCCCATGAGATATGTCTCAAGTTGGACCAGTTATTGGTTGACCATTCCCTCACCCTCTGCTCAGTCCCCTGTCCCTGCATTTCTTGTACACAGGATAAGTTTTAGATTGAAGATTTTGTGGGTGGGTTGGTATCTCTAGTGCTCCACTGGGGTTTCTGCCTGGCTACAGGAGACGGTCTCTTCAGGTTCCCTATTCCCAGTGAAGGTCACCCCCATCGATTCTTAGGTGCCTCTCTTATCCCATGTCTCTGACTCTTTCTGGAGATGCTTCTAGATCCCCACCCCTATCAGTCAAAGATTCTCATGGCTATCTGGCCATCTGTCCTTTCCCTCCCCACACCTGATCCTGAGCCACCATTCATTCCCCTCCCCATCCCCTCTCTCGCCATCTGCATTTTATGACTATTTTATTCCCTCTTATAAGTGAGATTCAAGCATCCTCGCTTGTGTCTTCTTTGGGTCTGTGGAGTATAGCATGGGTATTTTGTATGTTATGGCTAATATCCACTTACCAGTGAGTTCAGACCATGCATGCCCTTTTGGTTCTGGGTTACCTCACTCAGGATGATATCCTCAAGTTCCATCCATTTGCCTGCAAAATTCATGATATCTTGGTTTTTAATAGCTGAACAGTATTCTATTGTGTACACATTTTCTTTATCTATTCTTCAATTGAGGAACATGCAAGTTGTTTCCAGTTTCCGGCTATTGTGAATAAGGCTATGAACATAATGGAGCATGTGTCTTTGTGGGATGTTGGAGCATCTTTTGAGTATATGCCCCGGAGTGGTATAGCTGGGCTTTGAGGTAGAACTATTCACAGCTTTCTGAGAAACTGCCAAATTGATTTCCAGAGTGGTTGTACAAGTTTGCACTCCCCCCAGCAATGAAGGAGTGTTTCCCTTGCCCCACATCCTTGCCAGCATGTGCTATCACATGTGTTTTTGATCTTAGCCATTCGGACCAGTGTAAAAGGGAATCTCAGAGCCATTTTGATTTTCATTTCCTTGATGACTAAGGACTTTGAACATTTCATTAAATGTGTCTTGGCCATTCGAGATTCCTCTGCTGAGAATTCTGTTTACCTCTGTACCTCATGTTTTAATTGGGTTATTTAGGATGTTGGAATCTAAGTTCTGAGTTTTTTTTTTACAAATGTTGGAGATCAAACCTAGGGTTTTGTGTATGCCACACAAGCATTCTACCAACTGAGCTCCATTCCCAGTTCCAAAGAAGAGTAATTTAAGAAAGAAAAGAAAAAAAAAAAACCACCACTACCAACGACAGCAACAAAAACCTTCCACCAAATGTTAACTCTCGAGTGTAAGCAGATTTATATCTCAACTGGCTCGAGGCAACACTAAAACAAAACAGTTACAGATTAAAATGGTAACCAGATACTGCAAGTTTGAAGGTGAATTTGGGACTTCAAGACTCCAAGGGTGGGAGGGAAGTCTTTTAGATACCTCTAGGAGAAGCCACCTCCCAACATTTGTATCTATATCCTCAGGCCCTGCTTTACAAATTGTTGGGTCTTTACCCTCATATCTAATAAGTGCATATACTGAAATTCTAACCCCATAGGCCATAATGTTTCATATTTAGAAATAAGGCCTTTATGGAGATGATTAAATTGAAATAAAGACCTTAAAGCAGGCCTCAGTACACCCAGAAGCAAACCAAGAAAAGACCCAGAGGAAACCAACCTTGCTGGTACCCATATCTTGGACCCCCAACCTCCAGAAACAATGTCTAAAACAACCTCTAAATGTTCTTCTATTTCTTAAGCTGTCCAGCCTGTAGCATTTTGCCATCATGGCTATAACACACTAATTCCCTCTGGGAATAGGAAGCTTAGGATCCCCACATTAACCCTCTTCACTCTTTCTGTTTCTGAAAACTTCTCGCTTCCTTCACATTGAGTTTTGAAGTTAGTTTACTTAGTGAGTCTTGACCAGTGTAGTAGATTAAAATGGAAATGAATGAAGCGTAACAGAATACACAGAGGATGACATAGTAAAATGGAGAATATCGCTCTTATGAATCTTTACTTCCATATGTATAGGTGTATATGGGTTATATACATCTATTTTGTCATATTACAAGTAGAATTTCATGCTTTCGATAATGGAAATGGAAATGGAAAGCCACTAGCCTGATTGGACCCCAAATGTGGTCTCTGCCCAACTCCCTAATTATTTTGATTCTGCCCCAGGCAAGGTTCACCATGCACTTGACTCCTGCTCTGTGTTCTGTGTCTCTGCCCAAAAGAAAAGTAAAATATAAAATCTACAGGTTTCACAAACAAAATGTAATTTTTCCCAAAATAGATACTATTAAATATGCCTCAAGCAAAGAACCTGGTTCATCTTGACCTTCATTCGGCTGATATAAAAGTATTCATTTTCAGAGATAAGAACAAATTTTAAAACTGTGCCTGAACATAAAAGTGCAAAATTATATCTAAAGTTCAAGTAGGAACCTAAAATTGAATAGAACTTTCTCTTTTCTGGCATGCCATTAATGGTAAATGTTTTAAAGCAGGAAACAGACACTGTAGAGCTATACTGTCCAATATGGTAGCCACTAGTCACATAGGACTGCTTAAATTTAAATTCGTTAAAGTTAAAAACTCCATTTCATCATCTCACTAGACTCATGGCAGTGGTAGTTACGTGTTCTGTACCATAAAACATTATCATAATTGTACAAAGTTCTACTGGGTAGCACTGCTTGTTAAAATATTGACCAACAAATTCCTTTGGAGGAAATGGGTCTCCCCATGTGCTATATGTGGGTCGCAGCTGTTCCTTTCCTTATTTCAAGAAGAGAAAGTAAAGTCAGAATGTCATGAAAGAGGAATCCTACAGCAAACTATAAAATAGTAATTATAAATTGTAAACATTTTTATTGAGTTCCCTGTTTCAGTGTGCCAAGTACTTTACAGGTGGTCTATATTTATTGTCCTAGGAAAAACTAACCATTTTTACAGATGGAATATTTGAGAGCTAAGAACTGAGGACCTTCTTCAAGAACAGATAAAAGAGCTGAAGGGGGTTGCAAACCATAGGAAGAACAACAGTATCAACCAACCAGACCTCCCAGATCCCCCAGGGACTAAACCAGCAACCAAAGAGTACACAGGATGGACCTGTGGCTCCAGCTGCATATGTAGCAGAGGATGGCCTTGTTGGGCATCAGTGGGAGGAGAGGCCCTTGGTCCTGTGAAGGCTCAATGCCCCAGTGTAGGGGAATGCCAGGGTAGGGAGGTGAGAATGGGTGGGTGGGGCAACACCCTCATAGAAGGAGGGGAGAGGGTGGGATAAGGAGTTTCATGGGAAAGGGGCTAACATTTGAAATGCAAATGAAGAAAATATCCAATAAAAGAAAAAATTTTAAAAAACAAAGAAAGAAGTGGCAGCACATGGATTGAGGCCAGTTTCTAAGTCTTACTGCTCTCCTTCAACGTACTAGCAGTTCTCAAGTAGGGATTTAAGTAGAAGATGGAAGGGAGTCAAGAGATGTTTTGTCACCATCATCTGGACTGATTTGAAACCCAAAAAAGACTCTTTATTCCCAGGAGTCCTTTCCTAACTGTCCTTAAAGCCAACCCTTCAATATTCTCTAACACCATGTTCTCTGATCATTGTACAGCTCTCAGAAAACCACAGACCTGACCAAGGCCAGAAAGACGTCATGCAAAGGCTATCCTGGACAGCTTTAGTGAAAATCTCTAAACAAGATGTAAACCGGATAATGGGGAGTTACCAAAAGCTCTCCGGATGTCTCTCACAAGCATACTCTGTTTTATTTTGTTAAAGGTTTATTTATATGTAAGTATGTATATATCTGTGCATATAACACGTGAATATAGTGCCCTAGAGGTCAGAGGAGGACATTTAATTACTTGGAACCAGAATTAGAAATGGGTGTGACTTATTAGACGTAGGTGCTGAGAATCAGATTGTTCCTTTTGAAGAACAGCAAGTGTTCTTATCCGCTGAGCTATCTCTCTGGCCTCATATAGTCTATTTTAAAATTTTCACCACATCATAAAAAGCTGGCCAAAACAAAAAGCAAAACAAAACAAAACAAAAAAAACCTGGCCAATACATTAGGAAGCCAATTAGGTATTAATTTCATGAAAAATAATTGTTTTGACTGTGTTCTCAATTGTATTACTGAACATTGAATTTTAAACAAACAAAAACGATATGTAAAAGTGAATGATTTGGGTGGCGAAAAGAATTAAAGAATCATACACACAAAGAATGTAGCCACCTCAGATCTTGAACAGGAGTATTTACACAATGAATAACATATTAATTGTCTGAGTTTTAAGGCCTTAGATTAAACTAATGAAGGCAGAAATCTGTGGGATATGAGCAAACAAAAATAAGACACACTTAATCATTAGGTTTAAAAAACTCCATTTTTAGTCTTCATTTCCAAACTAGAAAAATATAGATTTGAGGGCTACGTTTCATAAACTGAATGCTAACCACATCAATACAAGTTTAAGGAAGGGTAAACAGTACCAAAATGAAGAAACACCTTCTACTAAATTACCAGAGAGTTAAAAAAAAAAGAAAAGAAACAGGGAAATACCACACAAAGCAGAAATAAGTCAGTTCTTTGCTACCTATAAAAAAAAAAACATCTAAAACAAAACAAACCAAAAAAAAAAAACACACAAAAAGATAAAATTTAAAGAGAGAATATATCAATCTAAGCTTAGTGTCTGAGCTTGATCCCTGGAACCCACACAGTGAAAAGAGAGAAAGGACCTCCACAGGGCCACGCTGTGCCCTTCATTCCCTTCCTGCGCATGCACACACAAATAAACAAATGTAATAAAACGACATTAAAGGTGACAAAGGAAAGCACGGAGGGTGCTATTATTAGACACAGAATTGGAAGCCAAAACACTATTCCAAAAGAATAATTGTCTAACTCGGGAATGGGAAGGGAGGACTTCGCAAGCTTCGAACAATGTAAAATATTTGGGGGGATTTTTAGTTTTCAGGAAAGGTCTCAAGTATTCCAGCTGGACTCAAAATAGTTTATCGGTTAGCCTGACCTTGAACTCATCTTGGTCTGCCCGCACCTCCTAAGCACTAGGATGTAGAACTTTAAAAAGCGTTTGAAATGAGAAAAGCTGCATGAAGGTAATGACTAAGTCAACTAAGGACTTTGATCTAATATAATGCAAGGTTAATATCTTTAATATATGAAGAGTTGGTATAAATTTCTGAGAAATACTAATACAAAGTACATTCAGAATTCAGGAAACTGTAACTCAAAGAAATTCAGCAGATGGGCAATGAGATAACTATCTTTCTTTTTACTAATCGTTTTTGGAATCCCACTAAAAACCATTGGTGGAAAACCAGGAGTGGTGGCCCATGCTTGTCAAAGTTTCAGCACTTGGGAGGCTGGGGAAGAACAAGTGCTGTGAGTTCAAAGTCAACCTACACTAGTCAGTACAAAACCAATCAGGGTATTATATAACCCTCTCTCGCCCCACCCCCACCAAAAGCACAGAGGAACAGAGGAGACGGATATGAACAAAATTGGTTAATTGCATGCATGAAATGGTATAAATAAACGCATAATTCTACACAATGTAGATTATGAGAAAATGAAGATGAAAAAGGACACCAGTGGACTATAAGCAAAGATGATTCTGGCACTAGGTCTCTTGAGTTTTTAAATGTCCATTCCTCTTGAAATGATAAGTAGACGTCTGGGAATCAAGCCTACAGCAAGAATCAAGATTAATGAACAAAGATGTTCAAGATAATACTCATTCCTATGCAGGAAAGTTTGAGAGAGCTGGAATATGAAATAATGCTGGAAATTTTAGAGAGCCGCAGTATACCCATAAGTCAGAACATTATGAATTATTAAATTTGTATTTGAGAGGTTGTTATTGAAAACAAAGAAATGATGTACGGTGTCCTATTAAGTTAAAAACACTATGCCAAGAACTGGATGCTAAATTGAATTCACATCTCAGCTAAATACCATTTGTCTTTGAGTAATAGGGTTATCAGGGTCCTTGTTTTCTCTCTTTTGGGTCTCCTGCTTCTGAATACTGTTCTACATTGGTTTTGGTCTGACTTTGGCTTTGGGAACAAGTTACTTTTTGAGCAGAAACAGGTCAGTGCTTTATCTTTAAGCCCTTCATCTAAAGGTCTTACTTAACCAGGATTCTGTGGTGCACAAAGTGCTCTGGTGATCTTGGGGAAGAGTTGACCTGTTGAAGGGATTTAGGAAAGAAGGCTTGCCAGAGCCTGGAGAGCCAGAGGCTCTACATTCCTATGATCTCTCTCAGGCTTTGATAACCAGGGAGAAAGTCTCCTGGTTTGTGGTCCCATGTGGGTCACTTGCATCAAGGTGAGAAAACTGTCCCTCTAATATCCACCGAAGGAAGTAGACACTACTTCCCTCTAGCAGGAGAAAAATTAACCCTCCAAAAAGATTAGAGTGTCGTCAAGGAGGAGCACATCAATAAATTTGTTTCTGAGATGTTTTCTCCAGCATTTCTTTTCTCTCCCTACCCCAGCCTCTTCCCTCACTCCTACTTGTCTTCTTCCGTTCTTCTTTCTTCTCTCTCTCCCTCCCCTTTCCCCCTCTAATCCCTTTTTTAAATTTAGCTCTGTGAGTGTGTGCGCATGTGTGTGTGTGTGTCTCTCTCTGTGTGTGTGAATGCATGTGTACTTGCCATGTATTGAGGGCTTGCTACGTGGAGAGTCCCTACTTCTAATCTTGATTAACACAGAAAGTAAGAAAGACATCCCTGGCATCGTGGTGCATACCTGTTAAGTTAGGGACTAAGGAAGTTGAAGCTGGGGGTGGTATTGAAAGGATTTGGGAGACGAGGTTTGGGAGGGCCTCGTTCATATGTGGATGGCAAAGGACAACTTGCAGTTGTCAGTTCTCTTCAGCTTGTGAGCTCCAGGAAATGATCTCTCAGGTCATCAGGCTTGACACCAAGCCAAGTGTTTTTACCAGCCTTGACTCACTCAGTGTCTCACTGCCCCCCCCCTTTTTGAATTAAGGTCTTATGTGCATAATTAACATTACAATTCCACCCCAGGCTTCAGCCTCCATGCTCCTGGACTTACAGGTGTACACCCTGAATGCCAGGGACTTCTTTCTTACTTTATGTGTTAAGCAAGATTAGAGGGAGGGACTCCATACATGGCAAGCCCTCAGAGAGACGGGAAAAAAAGCTACCGTGCCCGTCCCCTGTCCATTTTCTGTCTCCCTGCAATGCTGCTACCTTCCTTCTATTCTTTGAACGCTCTCCCTCAGGGTACAGTGGAATTGACTGCCGAATCTAGGTCTCATTTTTCTAAAAGTCTTAGTTCAAGCTCCCTTAAAAATAAAACCAGAGACAAAAAAAATGGCTATAAGTTTATTTAGAAACCAGGCTAGATGACTTGTTCATTTGCTCATCTTCCAGAGGACCCAGCACCCACATGTTTGATTGCAGCATCCACATGGTGGCTCATAAACACCTATAACTCCAACAACCAGGTGATCTGACTTCCTTTTCTGGATTCCATGGGCACCTCAGTTACAGATGTGTGTGTGTGTGTGTGTGTGTGTGTGTGTGTGTGTGTGTGTGTGTCTGCATGTGTCTATATGTGTGTGTACATGCACACAAACAATTAAAAATAAAATCTAAACAAGAATATACATTGATATTAAAAGCAATAGCAACGATAGCTCTAGCTAGGAATGTAGCCAAGGATAGAGAGGGCAGGTTTAACGTGCATGAGGCCCTAGGTCTGTTACTGGCTACAACCACAAACCCACGAACAATAGATCTTGCCATTTCAAAAATGGATTTGGTGAGTCAGGGGATTTTACAAGCTGTTTGTCCTGGAAAACTGCTTAGAAACTGAAGACACAGGACACTATGTAGCAGAATAGCATCCTGGGGCAGAGAAATGAGGCAGCTGACGGTTGGAGGCGACTAATGCCAGGATTCTGTTTATTCTGGGCTCCATAATTTGTCCTAGACCTACATTAGTGGCTCCAAGGGCTCATAAGGGACCTTTGTTTCAGCCACATCTGCAATAGCCACATCTACCTATTGCACCAGCACCTCTGGCAAAGAAGCCCCTTTACACAATGAAGAAAAGGAGGGTGTTACTATGTTGTCCAGGACACCAAGGCAAGACAAAGAACCAATGCCTCAAGAAGGATCAATGTCGCTTTAAAACTTTTCATTGGAACACAGAAGTAGAGAAAGTAAGTCTCCTAACGCCATCAGGTGGGTTCCACAACTGCTATGCATTCCGTTGCCATTCTGGCTTTATCAAGTTCCTGTCTGCCATGTCCTGTAGCTTTTGCTCCTATAAAGCAAATCTCTATTGTCATGTCAATGTCATTTGTTCAGAATGAACGCAAGAGAAAGGAAAAGAATGATTTTTTTCTTCCATGGTCCCAATGCTTATTGTCGCAATTAATAAAAGTTCACAAATATATCCCTTGTATAGTCCACGTTTAAATCTCTAGAGAATTGGGAAAATATAAGGATACATTTTCAATGATGGGGTGACTACATCATTCAAAATCATTTTTTCAACTACATCAGAGTAAAATGACTTGGAATAAATTAAAGAAATGTTACTGAAGTTTTTGAAGTCAAAGCAGCCTGTGGCAGCCTTAGGATGAAACACTGTGTTGTTAAGATCCTAGGCTGAATTTCCTGTCCTCAGTATGCCAATCTGGTGACAATCAGAGATTTAGTCACATTGGCTATGTTGGAAGGAGGAACAACCAAAAGTGTTCACTGTGTCTGTGGTTCTAACATGAAGTTTAGGTTCAAGTAGAGGGCCAGAGGTTTATATAATTGAGCAGTCCTGATTGATGTTGTCCTACCACTTATTAAGTTATCATCGTCTCTGCTCTAGTCTATTTCTCAGAGTAGTCTGATAGATTGTCAGGGCTCCGTGAAATGCTCTGGAAGAGAGAGGTCTTCCTTTGGCTGCTTGAGGGCCTCAGCCTTCCCTGTTCCCCAACATAAGGCTCCTAGGAACATTTTTCCCTTTGGCGTCAATTGTTCCAATGTGCTGATGGCATAACTGTCTCTCTTTAAAATATCTTTCTCTCCTGCCAGGTTAGTGATGTAAGGATTGTCTTCAGACCCCCCTCCCCCAAAGAACATCCAAGTGACCCAGACTGTAACATGGAGTCCTATTAAGCTACAAAGGGAAAACTCCCCCCTTGTACTTTCATCAGTAAAATAATAAAAAAAAAGAACCCTTATTCTGTTTTTACTGTGCTGCTAATCAGGATGTAGACTGTACTGGAAGGACATTATCTACCCACCTCAAAGGGATCATATTGGTCTTCCTGTGAGACAATATGAATAAAACTCCTTGTACATTCTAAAGAGGAACATTACCACAGTGTCCACTTGTCCTCCTTTATATCAAAGGCTCCGGAAAAGCAATGATGAGGTTTTGTACATTTGTCCAGGAGCCAGGAATTGTCCATTAACTTTGTAAATGATCTGGTCACAGTCTGTTGAATTTGGAAGAACTGCCAAGGATGAAACAGCTTTTCCTGCTCCACTGGAACTAAGGGAAAGTGGCTTGGGACAGAGAGCGACAAGTCAGGGAAAGATAAAAATCTCCGGCTCCTAACAGCTCGCTCAGGAGCGCCTTTTCTTTCATCTGATCTTCTCAAGCATTTCCTTGCATGAGAATGAGGCTTTCCAGTTATAGCTCTTGTTTCCTGACTTCCGCTACAGCCTGAGCATTATCCTTGAGACAAGCTACATCCTCCTTTAGTTAAGGCTGAGAAGGCTATGGAGTAAGTGTGACTATTGTTCTCACCTTTAGATCTCAAAATGCTCAGAAGTGAAGGCATAAGTCAGCAAGACATCAGAAGCAAGAAGTGGGAGAGTCAGGCCTTGAACCCACAACACGCAGCTCTGGGCCTATATTGATAATTGCCCTACAGTACTGCCTTAGGATGAAACACTGTTCTTCAGACCTGTCGTCATATCTACCATTATCATCTCCATACTTAGCTGTATTTCAACTTGTCCCAGTGTCTGTGGAACTTGCCTGTTTTTCAAAATAAGGCTGGAAGCTCTACAGTGCTTAGCCTCAACTGATGTTCATTAGCTAGATCTCGGGACTAATGCTCAGGGAAGGCAGACGAGGCATGACACCCCATGGGGACCTGAGAGGGGCTCAAAAAGAAAACCTCAAAACATAATGAACAATATTTCAAGGCAATTCTAAACAATCAAAACCAGAACCCAAGTAACAGAACCTGAGTCGAAAGGGAAAATTCATGGTGATCCTATCTTTATTTAAAAATGTTAATGCTTTGCTTAGCAGGCATTTTGGGTATATTTTTGGTTAGTTTAAAATAGTGCATTAAAATGTTGTTTTCATCTTTCTTCGGAGTTATTTTAACAAAAGAATTTTCAGCTACCTACTTAAGATGATGATGATGATGATTAGAGTGTGAAATTAGAGTAATTAAGTTATTGAAAAACGTTTATGAAATAACTAGTTGAACTTTTTACATTTTATTACATTTTTAATTATCTCCTTATTTTAATTTTTAATTATTTCTTTTATTTTTTGAGACTATATTTATATCATTTCCCCATTCCCTTTCTCCCTCTATACCCTCCCACATACTTTTCTTGCACTCCTTCAAATTTATGACCTCTTTTTCCATTAATTGTTACATACATATATTGTATATGTGTATTCCTAAACACACAAATATAACCTACTCAGGATGTATGATATTGCTTATATGTATATTTTTTATGGCTGACATTTGGTATTGAGTAACTAATTGATGTCTTCGAGGGAAGATCATCCTTCCCATTCTCAGCATTTCTTAGTTGCCTCTAGCTCTTTGTGTAGATTTTTCCCAGTCCATGTCAGCATGTCTGTTGTTGTTGTCCTTGCTCAGCTCTGGTTAGGCAGCCATGTTGCTGAGACTCTAAGGCAGTAGCTCCTGACATCATGAGGAGATAGACATGTGTGCGTGAGTGTGCACGAGTCTATATGGAGCACATGTGAGTACAGGTGGACATGGATGCCAAAAGATCCCCTAGAGCTAGAGATGCATGTTTTTGTGAACTGCCTAGCACACATGCTCAGAAGTGACCTCTGGTCCTCTGCAGTACCTGCTCTTAACTACTGAGCATCTCTCTAGCCCCTTCTCTTTTTTTCACATTCATTCATTCATTCATTCATTCACTTTACATCTCCATCACAGTCACTCCCTCTTCTCCCAGTGCCCCCCTTCACATGGCCCCTACACCATCCCCCCTTCCCTTCTCCCTGAGAAAGGGGTAGGCCCCTCCTGGGTACCAAAACCATCCTGGCACATCAAGTCATTGCAGGACTAGGCACATCCTCTCCCACTGAAGCCAGACAAAGAGGCCCAGTTAGGGGATTCACAGATAGCCAACAGATTCAGGTACAGTCCCTGCTCCAGTTGTTGGGGGGACCTATATGAAGACCAAGCCGCACATCTGCTACATGTGAGCAGGGCATGGACTAGTTCCAGCCTACATACGCTCTTTGGTTGGTGGTTCAGTCTCTGGGAACACCCAAGAGTCCAGGTTAGTTGACTCTGTTGGTCTTCCAATGGAGTTCCTATCCTCTTCAGGTCCCTCAATTCTTACTCCAGCTTTTCCACAAGACTGAGTTCCATCTAATGTTTGGCTGTGGGTGTCTGCATCTGTTTCAGTCAGTTGTCCAGCCCCTTCTTTGTCATTATTTTTATAGAACTGTAAATGATCTATAAAATTATCCTCAAGACATTGTTAATTATATATAATGTAAGAGCTATTGGATAAACCAACATGAAATGACCGTATATTTTATTAAAAATAAAACATTGTTGCTATTTTCCACAAAAAATGAAAAAGACAAAGCAACACTCATTAAATCAACAAACTTCACATTTATATGAAAGAGTATTTCTTGAAAATTCTTTGTAAATTTTTATCTGAAACTGGTTCTCTGTTATTTTTAAATGGTTGATAATGAGGTTATATCCATTTACCAAAACCTGCTTTAAAGACTCCTTTATAAAACTGATAGTCATTGAGCATCCACATGTATCAGTGCTATGTTCTGAGAGCCAGGAGCCTCACATTCAGATGTTGAGATCCTAATCCCCACAGTTATGTATTTGAGAAGTGACTAGGTCCTGACCACAGAGTCCTCATGGTTGGGATTATGCCCTTCTAAGAAAGAACCCTGGAGATACCTCACCTCATATGAGGAAACAGAGACATGGCATCATATATAAACCGGGAGCAGATTTCAGCAGACACACTGCATGTTTCAGCACATTGATCTTGGATTTCTAAGATGTGAGAAATAAATTCTGTTAATAATCCACTTAGTCTGTGGTATTTGAAAAGACCAAGGCAATCAAGATGTCTGTTATTATTAATATCAAGGTATTACCGTTAATGATCCATAAAATGACACTAAAGGCATTTCTAATCACTTATGTATTACATTAGCTATTGGGGAAACCTACATGAAATGACCTTGTACTTTACTTTTTTAATTACATAATTGCTGTTTTCAATAAAAAATGGAAAAGACAAAACAACACACATTAGATTAACAAACTTCAAAGTTGTAAGCAAGGTGGTATTTCTTGAAAATTCTAAGAATAGAAAGATGCAGAGTTAGGACTCTATTTTCAGGTGGGTGGTGTTGGAGAAGGTCTTCAGATAGAGCCTTAGAGAGATCAGGGTAAGCTTCTCAGGGAACCTATGCGCGTGGTGGATTGGTGATGTACTGCTTGAAAGGCTCAGTAGCTAGCCCTTTCCTACCTGGGAGCTGAATCGCTAAAGAATTAGGACCAGAAAGTTGGCAAAGAGATCAAAGTATTATCTTTATTCTGATACAGTTGAGATCAGAAAATGCAGCTTCTATTTGTTAACAAGTGGGGCTTCCTGATGGTGAACTCTTAAACTAGATAGAATCACCTTGTCAAGCATCCTTGGACCAGGGAAGACTGCCCACTGTCCAGGCAGAGCTTGCCTCCGTAGCAGGGGAAAAGAGAAGTGGCTCTGGGGGAAGCTCGCCTCCAGAAATGATAGATTAAATAACGCATAGTTGCATAACACTGTGTGGTAAGAGCAGTGTGGTATAAATGTGTGTGCACATATAAATGGACTGGATGTTCAACATCTGAAATTCCTAGTCCGAAATCCCCATATCAGAGATGTTTAAGAACTACTAGTGGTATCAACATCTACTGTAGTGGATCGGTTCCAGGAAACTCTGCCAAAACCAAGCAGCAGACATGCAGTACTACTTTACATAAGATGGCATATTATTTCATAGTACCTCTACATATCCTCGCATATTCCTTAAATAATATGTTAGTTATAATATCTAATGCCATGTGAATGCTGAGGAAATAGTCATGATACTATTTGGTTTAAGGAATGTGGTCATTTGGAAGAAAATGGCATGCATAGGCTTATAGGGCATGACACTATTAGGAGTAGGCATGGCTTTGTTAGAGGAAGGGTGTCACTAGGGAGTGGTCTTTGAGGTCTCAGAAGTTCAAACCAGGCATATCATTTCACAGTCTTCAGTCCTGGTTGCCTGTTGATCTAGATATAGAACTCTCAGCTCCTCCAGCACCATATCTGCCTGCATGCTGCTATGCTTCCTGACATGATAATAATGGACTAAACATCTGAAACTACAAGCCAGACACAAGTAGATGTTGTTCTCATAAGACTTACCATAGTCATGGTGTCTCCTCACAGCCATAGAACTCCAAACTAAGAGAGGGGGGAAATGACAAGTATCTTTGTAAATGTTCAGCACAGATGCAATTTGTCCCTAACAACCACTTGTTTGATTATTTCTAAGCAAGATGCACAGCTCTAGTCACTTGGAAGACTTTTAAATGAAATGTTGAGGTGGCCAAAATTTTCTTTAATGGTCAGCTAAAGGAAATGCAGTAAATTGTTTCCTCTTGTAACATAGCTGTTTTATGTTATCAATTTGTGGATTCTTTAGATTGCAATAACTGGTTAATAACTTCTTAGATGCGATTTAAAATTAATTTTGAGCCAAGATGAGTTGGATTTGTAGACTTGGAACCTGTGGGTACAGAAAGTCACCTGTATATCACAAGCTGGGAAGATTTTGACCACACCACTCACCTTTGCACAATTGAGATGTGTTCAAATCTGGCCATTTGAGCAGTCTACTACATTGGGAGTAGGGTCCTGGATTCTCATTGGTCCCGGAGCTGCTATATCATAGAGGACAGTGCTGGAGATTAACTATAAGATTGCCCAGTCCTGCCATCAGAATTCTATTGCATGCATTTGGGGGTTTGCTTTCTTTTAAGGAACTTGTTAAGGTGCACAAGAACAGAAAGTGGAATTTCCACAAGTGTACAAGAACAAGTTTGCATGACTGTGTTTATGTCTACTTGCAGATAGATATATACTTGGTAGGAGGTAGTCTGACTTTTTATCATAACAGAACATTCAGTAGGTAAGTTTTGGGAATAGTAATGCACTTACTTCTTCCTATGTCTCACGAGTAGTGGCTGCCGAGTGGAACAAAATATCCTAACTAATGAAGAATGGCCACATTGTGTGGGATCAGCATAAGCTTCCTTTCTAAACTCAGAAATTGGATAGATCGCTCCTCCATGACCACAGTGGTAAAGATATAGGATGTTTACAGCAAGAGATGCCCATTCCTGTACATATAATCAAGAATATAAAATAAGAGTCCTGCTAACTCTGGGCAAGCAGGTCTTCCAAGCAAGAAGAACTGCACAATAAAACCATTAATACCTAATAAACATGTTCAGGAAATTGTAAACCATTCAATATTCCCAGAGTACAAAGGGCACCATGAGAAATGGAAGAATAAGGATAGGTTTGTAGGCAAATCCATCACAGAGCCACACAAACAGTGTAAGGAACATGGAGAGATACAAACAAAATGAAATTTTAATGGAATCCTCATACCTTAAATATCACCTTGTTGGCAGAATGGAGGACCACAGTGAGAACGAAGGCAGAGTATCAGGAAAGGAGGAAAATGGAAAAATATGACAAAGTGGCTTAGATTAAAAGAAAGGTGATGATGGAAGAATAAAAGATGAATAATAACTTAAAAGAAGTAAAGGGCTCAAGAGATGGCTTAGTTAATGAAGAGCTTGTTGCACAACTGTGAGGACCTGAGTTCAGATCCGCAGCATCCATGTATGTCTGTAAACCCAGTGCTGGGGGTTGCAGGAAGATCCCTGGAGCTGGCTGGCAAGCAAGAATATACAATGACTTCTAGATTCATTGAGATACTGTTTCAAAAAATAAAGTGGAAAGCAATACATACCATCATTTTCATGTTCAAGTAGGCACATAGAAAAGAATTCAATCTACAAATATTTACTGAGTGTATAACTAACTAGCACTGCTGACTGTCGGTGGTATGTTGCATTTCCAGTGTAAAGTTCCACGTGTATAATCGTTCTTTCTTTGCCATAAACATAGGACTTAGGAACAAAGAGGGTAATATGTTTCCTGGTTGAGCAATTGATCAGCCTCCATTTGAGCAGTGCTTGAAATGCAGTAGTTTCTCAATAAATACCTACTGAAATAATGAGAGAATAGATCTAAAAGAAGCCTAATACCCCTATGGATTATTCACTGCTGTACAATAAGTTGTCCCAAAAATTAACATCATAAAGCAGTGCAGAGTCCTTATCTCACGATTTCAGTGGGTGAAGAATTGGGGAAACAGTTTGGTCGTGTGGTTCTGACTCAGGGTATGTTGAAAGGCTATCATTAAGATATCAGCTGAGCAATGAATATCCTAGTAAGAGTACCAGTGAAGGGAAGCCCTGGGTCCTGCTAAGACTGAACCCCCAGTGAACTAGACTGTTGGGGGAGGACGGCAATGGGGGAGGGGTGGGGAGGGGAACACCTACAAGGAAGGGGAGGGGGAAGGATGTTTGTCTGAAACCGAAAAGGGAATAACACTTGAAATGTATATAAGAAATACTCAAGTTAATAAAAAAAAAAAAAGATATCAGCTGAGAATCCTGAGAATCCCTCTCCCAAGCTTATTAAGATAGTTATTGGCCAGAGGCATCAGTGGGAACCCCTTTCTAAGGGTGTTTACAGGTGGCACCTGACTGGCCCAAGAGTAGTAGGAGTCGGGTTAAATAAATGGGATAAGAAGTGTGAGGGTGCCTGTCTACCCTCAAGAGTTCCTCATCCTATTCCTTCTTCCCCATCTCCAAGAGGATGTCCCCAGTACCCCACCATCACCCCATCAGACCTCCCCCATCCCTGAATCCTCAAGTCTCTTGAGGGTAGATGCTTCTCTCACTGAAGCCAGACCAGGCAGTCCTCTGCTGTATATGTGTCAGGGCCTCGTATCATCTGGTGTATGATGCCTGCTTGGTGGCTCGGTGTCTGAGAGGTCTTGGAGGGATCCAGGTTAGTTTAGACTGCTGGTTCTCTTACAGGGTCCCCCCCTCCTCAGTTTCTTCTCGCTTCTCTCTAATTCAACCATAGGGGTCCCAGACTTCAGTCCAGTGGTTGGGCATAAGTATCTGCATCTGTCTCAGTCAGCTGCTGGTAGGGCCTCTAGGGAACAACCATGCTAGGCTCCTGTCTGTAAGTACATCATAGCATCAGTAATAGTGTCACCTGTTTCTTAAGAGATGGGACCTCTGCATTCCAGGGAGTTTTTGAACTTACTGGCCTTGATTGGATTCTACTTCCTCCATCTCCTCCATCTCCATCTCCTCCATCTCCTCCATCTCCATCTCCTCCATCTCCTCCATCTCCATCTCCTCCATCTCCTCCATCTCCATCTCCTCCATCTCCATCTCCTCCATCTCCATCTCCTCCATCTCCCTCCTCCATCTCCTTCTCCTCCATCTCCTCCATCTCCTCCATCTCCTCCATCTCCTCCATCTCCTCCCATCTCCTCCATCTCCTCCATCTCCATCTCCTCTATCTCCTCCATCTCCATCTCCTCCATCTCCATCTCCTCCATCTCCATCTCCTCCATCTCCATCTCCTCCATCTCCCATCTCCATCTCCTCCATTTCTCCATCTCCTCCATCTCCTCCATCTCCATCTCCATCTCCATCTCCATCTCCCTCCATCCTCCATCTCCATCTCCTCCATCTCCATCTCCTCCATCTCCATCTCCTCCGTCTCCTCCATCTCCATCTCCTCTCCTCCATCTCCTCCATCTCCATCTCCTCCATCTCCTCCATCTCCATCCATCCTCCTCCTCCTCCACCATCTCCATCTCCTCCATCTCCTCCATCTCCATCTCCTCCATCTCCATCTCCTCCATCTCCATCCCTCCATCTCCATCCATCTCTCCATCTCCATCTCCATCTCCATCTCCATCCATCTCCATCTCCCTCCATCTCCTCTCCATGTCCTCCATCTCCTCCATCTCCATCCCTCCATCTCCATCTCCCTCCATGTCCATCTCCATCTCCATCTCCATCTCCTCCATCTCCATCTCCTCTCTCCATCCATCTCCATCTCCTCCATCTCCTCCTTCTCCTTCTCCTCCACACCTCCAGCTCCTGCCTCCACCTCCTCCTTCTCCTCCTCCTCCTCCTCTCCTTCTCCATCTCCATCTCCATCTCCTCCATCTCCATCTCCTCCATCTCCATCTCCTCCATCTCCTCCATCTCCATCTCCTCCATCTCCTCCTCCATCTCCTCCATCTCCATCTCCTCCATCTCCTCCTTCTCCTTCACCTCCTCCTCCTCCACCTCCATCTCCTCCATCTCCTCCTCCGCCTCCTCCTTCTCCTCCTCCCCCTCCCTCTCCTCCTCCTCCTCCTCCTTCTCCTTCTCCTCCATCTCCTCCCTCCATCTCCATCTCCTCCATCTCCTCCATCTCCTCCATCTCCTCCATCTCCATCTCCTCCATCTCCTCCATCTCCATCTCCTCCATCTCCTCCATCTCCATCTCCTCCATCTCCTCCATCTCCATCTCCTCCATCTCCTCCATCTCCATCTCCTCCATCTTTTCCATCTGGGATTAAAAGTCTGGGAGGAGTTGGGAGAGGGAAAACTGATCAGAATATATTGTATGAAAAAATATTTTTTCAATGAAAAATAAAATTGTGTTTTTCCACACCTAGATATTGTGTATTTTGAAGCAAATGATAAGAATGAACGTAGATTTGTTTTTCTCAAATCCATCTCCACCAACCAAGTAACTTTTCCCCTGGTCCAACATGGGAGAAAAGAAGGAATGGATTTTAAATAGACCATTTTATTTAAACCCTGTTCGAGCAAAGAATAACTATGATCAGGATGTTTTTCCCATGAAAGTGGTCAATGTTTTTCAAGATTTACTTTGTGAAAGGAAAGAAAGGGAGGTAATTTCTGGGTTTTAACATGCATTTTTTTTTCATTTAAAAAAAGTTAAAGTAAGAAAATTCAAATGCTTTGCTTGTTGATACATTTGCCAAATACTGATTTGCTCTAGCTGGTAAACCTATATGACCATTTGATGAGTCAGATATGTGTCTATTTTAAGTCCTTGATTTCTAAAGCCTCAGAATGAGCAATTTAATAATCATAGATGTTCACAAGGAAAAATAGAGACAACAAAGTTTGCTTTTACAGGACGTTTGAAATCAAACTATCCCAGTAGGGAAATCAAATGTGTTCACTTTGGTATCAAATATAACACAAAAGAAATTTCCCAAAATTATACTGTGGGTGTGAACACTTTCACATAGCCTTTCTCCCCAAATGGTTTTGCAGGGTGGCTGCCAAACCTGGCCCAGATGATTTGCATCAGTCTTCCCTCCTGGCATCTTTGCCTCAGCTGGCCAGCCTTCTGGGTTTGCTCTAGCTGAGTTAAACTCCATACATCCAAGACCAAAGATATATCTTAATCCTTAGCACATTATCCTACCTTGGCAGGCTCTGGCATGCTGGTAACCATGGCTATAAAAAAACACTTTTAAAGAATTTTTGTGTAATAATCAGATTACCATTTGTCCTTTGAAGTCTGTCTCACATTGACATTTTGGATCTCACTCAACAAACCTCAGATTCACTTTGTGCTCAACTATTGGGCTGTGTAGCCAAGTGGGCTATTACTTTTTTGCTTTGAGGCTGGGTTAGTGGAAAGTGGAAGGTTTATTCATCCATACATCTTTGGAGAGGGATAATTTTATCAAACAGCACTTTCTTCCTTACCCAGCAACTATTTTTCTATTGAGTGCTTAAATAATGAAGTATGGTAGCATAAACCAGTGCTTCTAAAATACTCATGTGCATATGAATTCCCACATTTATTTTGATGGGGCAGATTCTGCACTTTTAATGAGTTTGCACATGATGCTGACCTATGAGGTCCTTGTAGTCACTCTGTTGATTGACTGTGACAGAGATTCAGTTATTTTTCTTGAGTTTTTCTTTTCTTTTTTAGGTTTGGGACATGGCAACTTCTCAGCTCGAGGACTTTTTGTCTGTCTGTCTGCCTGCCTGTCTCAGGGAAGCTTCTCTTTGGTTAAATCAGTTTGAATCGAGTAAATAGCACTGGAGGCACTTCAGATCGATGAGCCCGTTGCTAGCTTCTAATGACTTGTAGTAAGTAGTGGAAATTGGATGGGCATTTTTAGCAACTGCCTTTTCTCTTTAAAATGTCAGCACATTAGCTGTGGTTTATTTACTTCATTTGAAATGACCTGCACTGCTCAGGAAACACTCTACGAGCTACTTGAAGATAATTAATCATGTTGAATTAGTGATTGGTTTTTAAAAGCCTTCCTAATGCCCGGACTTTCTCAAGGACATCGTCCATCATTGGTTTTATCAACTTCTCACTTGTATTTATCTCTCACTGAGTTCGTGTCTTGCAGATTCTAAAAAGCTCCCCACCTCCATTGATTCGAATCAAAATTGCAAGTAGCAGTATGGAAGCACCAGGGCTTTTTAAAGATTGTTTCAGCATCTTTGAGAAGCAAACTTGCTAAGAGAGACTGGGAGGGGGGCATGAACAGGCAGAGGTCTAGCTAGCACCAGGCTAGAAGCCTCTGCTTGTCGCTGGGAGAACTGCTGGCAAATCTAGATGTCAGGTCATCATTTAATGCCTTCTATGTAGCACAACAAGGGGCCTTGTGGGGATCTTCCTTGTCACTTGAGAATGTGGGGTTTAGAGAGATATCAAGACACCCCCAGTGAGTCTCCCCCTCAGTGTGTGTGTGTGTGTGTGTGTGTGTGTGTGTGTGTGTGTGTGTGTGTACCATGTGCTTGTGATCATGGGTACACATATGTGTATATGCATATGGAGGTCAGTAGTCAACTTCACATGCCATGCCCCAGGTGCCATCTATTTTGTTTTTTGAGACAGGCGCTCTTGGCTTACAGCTTGCTGATTAGAGTAGGCTGGCTGGCCAGCAAAGCCATGGGATCTGCCTTTGCTTTTCCAGCACTAGGATTACATGCATTCCACCATGCCCATCTTTCTAACATGGGTTCTAGCGATTGAAATCTGGGTTTTGTGCTTGCTCAGCAAGAATTTTACCAACAGCGCCACCTCCCCAAACCCCACATTAAGTGCACTTGCCAGGATTTTGTCAGAGTCAAGCCCCACAACAGAACTACTGCAATTTCACAATGTCTGTCTAGGTTGTTCCAGTGTGAGCTTGCCTTGACATTTCTAGGGCCGGAGTTCTGTTTTGTTACTTTAATAAGTTGGGGGCATGTGTAGGTGACTGTCTGTGGTTATAATCTCATGGTTGACAATTTCTATTACTTTTATGAAAAGGTAGTGACTAGCTCATAGAGTTACAACGTTTATTCTTTCCAGAATCCATATTGAACCTCAATCTTTACTGTGGTGGTATTACAGGCTAGACCTTTTAAAGAAGCAATGAATTCAAAATTGCTGACTTTCTTAGTGGATCCATTCTCTTAAAACAGCAATTTTGAAGAGTTTGAGTCTTTCACTCTTTTGTTCTTTTGCCATGTGAGATCACAATATTTGCCCTCTGTGGAGGACACAGCAACAATTTGATACTTTGGAATAAGAGAGAGATGAGGCACACATTAGACTCTGAGCCTCCTGGCACCTTGATCTTAGATTCCTAGCCTCAAGAACTGTGAAAGATAAATGCTCATTATTTATAAATAACTCAGCATGGACACTTGTTATAGTCACACAAATGGATCAAGACTGTCTTTCACCATGTTGTCCTACACTGAGCAGACACAGGAATGACACTCTCCCTGAAATTGTTTTATTATTATTAGCTATTTTATCTTAATTTAAGGCCACTCAAGTAGCTTTCCCTTAGTTTCCTCATCTGAAAAAAAAAAAACGTGTGTGAGTGTGTGTTTCTGTGTGTCTCTGTGTGTTGTGTCTGTATGTCTGTGACTGTAGTTTCTCTGTGTGTTTGCTTTGTTTGGGAATTTTTGTGTTTGAGAGAGAGAGAGAGAGAGAGAGAGAGAGAGAGAGAAAGGAAATCCAGTTGGTGGGTGGGGGAGGTGGGGGGATCTGGGAGGGTTAGAAGGGGAAAGTAAGATCAGAAAATATTGTGTGAATGATACATTGTGTGAATGTTTTCAAAAATTAGAAAGTCCTACTGACAGAAAAAAATGGGATAATAAATATCTCCTTTTTAGGGAATACATTACATGGCACACAGGAAGTAACAATAAAGTTACCTGTTATTTTAGTACCATTCACAATAAGTGATTGTTAAGTACTCAGTATGGACCATTTCAACATAATCAACTTTGGTAATTAACTTCAATTAGCAACCTTACTTGATTCAAAATCACCTAAGAGATTGCCTCTGAGAGTGTTTCCAGAGGGGGCTTAAATAAGGAAGAAAGACCCACCAAATAAGGGTGCTACCACCCATGAGCTAGGTTCTCTCTCTCTCTCTCTCTCTCTCTCTCTCTCTCTCTCTCTTCCTAACTGTAGCTAAACTGAAATCAGCTGTTCATTCTTCCTGCTATAACTTTCTCACCTCGAGGGACAGTGCCCTCAAACTGTGAATCTCAGTAACTTGGGTTTTCTAAGAACCCTGTATCACACAAGGCAGCCCCTATTCAAACCTATAGCCGATTCACTGTTCTGAATTACTGCACTAAAGCCTCAGCGGTGATAGAAGATAAAAGCTGATGCCCTTCAAGGTTTGCAAGTCTGTATTGGTGAGCTCAAATATCTACAGTTCACTGGGAAGACAGAGTTATCTCATTACAGACTTGGCATCATGGGGGTTTTCTATCACAAAACAGCAACGGATTCATTTGCATTTGCAAATAAGGTTTGTATTGTAAAAAACAAAAAGAAAACCCTTCTGGTTCACGTCTACCCTAGCTGAGGAAGTGTGTGCGTGTGTGCTCATGCATGTGAGTGTGCTTGCAGAGTTACTCTCTAGCCTAGTGCAAAGCACATATTTTCCCTTTCTTATTTATTCTTTCAGCAAGTATTGAGAGTATATTATATATACCAGGGATTAAGCTCTGTTTATTCTAGTCACAATTGTCATTACACAAGCTCAGAGTCCTTCAGGCAGTAACTACCCTTTACGAAAGTGAATTGCATCAAGGCAAAAAAAAGTCTCATTCTTCAATTAGGGAAAATATCCATATCAGTCCACTTTAAATGCCTGGCTTCATTTCACAAACACCATGTTGAGAGACTGCTGGAGAAAGTTTAAGTATGCATCAGTGAATTGGGCATTACTTTTCTATATTTCTCCCAGCTTTAAAAATCATCCTTCTATTTAACACATCTTGGTAATGCTCTTTATTATTCTATACACATAAGTATATGAGAATGAACTTCCAGGGTGCATGGCTCTTAGAAATGGTTTTCCATATTGTCCCCAGGATAAGTAGAGTTTGACACCTGTCTGGATGTTTCAGTATTACTTCACCTATGCCCATGCTATTATTATAGTATTAAGGGCTACCAGAAGAAAATAGAATTGGGATGCAATTAGATTCCCACACATTCAAATTTTGCCATTTGAATCTGTTTGTGAACCAAGAAATGAATGTTGGCTTCAACCCCGGGGCTTTCCCCTGAGCTCCCTGAAAAATGCTGGAAGATGTGTTAAGGGAAAATAGTTCAGAAAATCTTTGAAATTGAAACAAATGACATTTCAGTCCGTTAGTCAGTGAAGAGCTGGCTATTTTTACAGGCAAATCTATTTTCCCTTAAAATCACTCTGGAGATAATATTATTTTTCCCTTGCCTCTTAAAAAAATCTCATTTGTCATTAAAAAGAGAATGAAAACCATCCCAAGTCTAAGCCCTCAAAACCCTCAATGCTCAGGCAGTACGGTTACCTTTCCTGCTAGCCTTCATTTAGCCTTCAACTGTCATGGTGTTGAAAATTCTCTTGTGAATATCTGTTCTAGAATTTTTTTCTCACCAAGCAGTGGTTGCCACCACTTTTGAATAACCCATACTTGCTAACTGGATAAAAAGTGAAACAGTGGCTGTGATATTCTAAAAAAGTATTCTGGTAACAGACCTAATTCAGGAACCAGATGTCCCCACACTGTTCTGCATCTTCATGTTCCAATGTTTACAGTGTCTTCTGCACTCGAACACAGGAAGCTGTGGACCTTAACTTAATGAACAGGAGGTGGATGGAATAAGGTGGCCAAAGGAAGAGGAAGTGTGTGGATCAGCTCCCCGTTGCTTGCTTTCTATCTAGGTCAAGGTTCAAAGAACCATCCTTGTAGGAGTCCCTCTATTAAAGAACTGGATGTTTCCATTATCCCCTGCCCCTAAAAATATCAAAAATGTACCGAAAACATTAAATGATAAAGGAAAAATAATTCTAACTTACATAATTAAGCTACTTTCGTTGTAGACAGTTTGTGCATCTAAAACACCTGTGATTCCAGCACTTGAGAGGTAGAAGCAGGAAGATCAGGAGCCTGAGGTCATCCTTGGCTACAAAGTGACTTTGAGACCAACCTAGACTACATGAGAACCTGTCCCCAAAGACTGGACAGTCAACCAACCACCAAAACAGTACAGGCTACTTATCAAACTTCTACAACAGTGGAGAAAACAGACTAAATTTACCAAAAAATTTCATTACTTCAATACCTGGGTCTTACATTTTAACTATTTTTTTTAAAGTTCACCACTAGTAGTAAGAAAACGAGGCCTTAGTTGTATTTGCCAGTGAGCGATATTTCATAACCTTTCATTATGAAGACATGTTTTTCCATATTGAAAATTTAGATTGAAATCAAAGATGTGCAGAATGTCTATCTGTTTTGATTTTGTAATTTAAACCTTGATGTGCATTTTTTAAAATGGAGCTTCTTAGAACCTAGAGATTCTGAATGTGAAATCTATCCGAGATTCTGCATTTTATTAAACATCCCTAGATCACTCTGACATTAGTGGGTTTGGAGACCGTTTCCGGAGAAGTGGCTCTATAGCTTGATGTGAGATACTAATGAAGTGATCCAGTCACTATCTAGTTCCCCTCTAGTCACACTGTTGATACTAAGTTTCCTTCAACTGAGATCCTCAAAGGAATGACTTGGTGTCTTATTATCTTCAAATACATTCAGAGTTAACCTCAATTGTGAGCATATTTCTTCTTGTTGCTGTTGCTGTCCTTCAGCCCCTTTAATATTTTCAGGAAAATGTACTTTCAATTAATGACCTGCAAGGACATGCTCTAGTCACCACATCACTGTGTGTTTGACAAGTACATTCTGGTTAAGATTGTATGTGTGGGGCTGCCAATTGATTCAGCTCTGAAATTGAAATGAAATTGCAGGCACATACCTGCCATTGCAGAACTTCGGAGGAAAACACAGAAGGATTCTTAGGGCTCACTACCAGTCCGTCTAACCAGTTGGTGAGTCCCAGGTTCAATGGGATACCCTGTTTCAAAACGTCAGGTTAAGAAACTATGAAAGAAGACAAACAATGTCAACCTCTGATCTCTCTGTACATACACACAGGTGCACCCCCTACACACAACCATGCACACACATAGACAGACATAGATAGAATGATATAATTCAAAGGTTTCTTAGCGTACCACTATTGTATATCATTGTAGTGACTAAATAATTTGGAATGAATAGTCATACACTGTTATCTATACATCATTAAGAATTGCTGGAGGGACAAAGGGGAAAGACTAGATGAAGATAAATATCTAGCAGTTTTGACAATCATTGCATGCTACAGTCTGTTTTGATGGACATCACTATCCATTGCTTCTGTTTATCTTTCAAAACAAGTTTAGATACATATGTATAGGTAAGATTTGAGAAGTGTTTTAGTGAATTCTAGACTGCCTTTCAGTAGCTTGTTTTTTGTTTTTTTGTTTTGTTTTGGTTTTTATCATTAGCATTTGAAGCTAGAAGAAGAAAGGAAGTTTCTTTGCCAGAGACATGGGCACTGAACTATCTCCATGAAAAATGCTGGACAACTGTTATAAATGAGGTCTAAGGTAGAACTCCTATGGAATCTATTTCCTTCCTTCTTTCTTCCCCCTTCTCTCTTCTTTGTTAGTATCCCACAGAAAAGAAGGGAAATGTAGTATATTACATGGTAACAATGATTCCTTCTGGGTTTTTTTGTTTTGTTTTTTTGTTTTGTTTTTTGTTTTTTGTTTTTTGTTTTTGTTTTTGTTTTTGTTTTTGTTTTGCTGTGCCATTTAGTAAATAAACTATGTTTCTCTGTCCTACTGACTTTGAGGTTAGCAATATAAATTCTGAGCCAAGATGCTACAGTAAAAGTGTCTACCGAACCCCTCTAGTGTGCTTGTCATCTGAGACATCTATGAGAACATGCTTCATAGCTGCTGACTCCAACGTGAGACACAAGTACTACATACCTCAATATGATTTGAACAAAATGGTTGGCAGAGCTATAAACAATCCATCAGCTTATGAGTGATAAAATTAGTATGTGGGTAAGCCAGGAGACTTGAGTATCATTTGTTATGCAGCAGTTTTGAACATTAGCTGACTAACACCATAGGGTAACAGCCCCTGACTCCTGACTCATTTTTCACCAATCACCACTTACACTAGCTCCTGTACTCTACAACATTTCCCTCTGTAAAAATTCTCATTTTTTTCCATGAACTATCAGCTCTGAAAGGGCAAGAACCACAGCTAATAAGTGGCTGATCAGAAAATTCAAATTTACATATGCTCATGCTCACATATGGTAATTATTCCATGGCTTTTTCCTAACTTCCTGCAGTTTGTATTCCAGATTACAGCAAAAGCAACCCCTTATAAAAAACAACCTCATTATTTTATGAAGAGTTTTACAGCTCAAGGCAAGTTTATGTGCCTTATCTTGTCAATAAGAAAATATACAGTTACTCACTGGGGCACTTAGTCCTATTTAGTTCTACTCTAGATTGAGTCATGGCCCGTGGGAGTTTCAATGGTAAAGTCTTCAGCTTGGAAAGTATTTTACTTTGAAAACCACAGGAAGGCTTGAAATAGACTGGAAGAGTCTGTGGTTATAGGTATAAGAGAAAGTGTACCAGATAAAAACAAGTCGAGCTAGTGCTTGGACAATTCCTAGATCAAAGTAGGCAAACACCATAGAGACTACCAAGAATTCCATTACTCTCCCCTCACTGAGAAGCACTATCAATACTGTAGCTGTCACACTCAAAAGGAATGCTAACTGTCAACCCTTCACACTAGATCACACGGAGAGTTCAAACTAAGAAACACTAAGGCCCTACGGTCAAATTGAATAAGAATTTCAGGGTGTAATGCTGGGCATCTCTTGTTTTCAAAGTCCCTGGGTTAACCAAATGTGGCGCTTCTTGCCTTTAATCCCAGCACTCAAGAGGCAGAGACAGGTGGGTCTCTGAGTTTCAGGCAAGCCTGGTCTGCAGAGTGAGTTCCAGAACAGCCAGGAATACACAGAGAAATCCTGACACCACCACCACCACCACCAAAGGTAATTCTAACAAGGTTGGCTTGCACTAAATTAGAAGATGAGATACAGGCCTTGGATTCGATGACATTTAGTATTAAAACCCAGTTTCACTAAACAGCCCACACCTGGCAATGGGTTGCGGCTCTACTTTGTGTGGCTTTGAACTTATTACATAGACTCTGCTATGACATTCCTTCTTTGCCAAATTCCTTTCTTCCATTGACTTCTTTGCTGAGTACACTTTTATGTCCTGAAATTCAAATTTATATCAATTCCCAACACAGTGTTTGCCAAGGCTAAACTGTGAAGAGTCATTTATAAGGTACCTCTTATGTTAGCTTATGAAAAGACAACTGGCTTCACTAACAAAGAAAAAAGTCAATTAGAAATTAAAATCTGCTTTTGTCCATGATCCTTACCTCCAAGTGTTTTGGAGGACTGGCATTCTGGTTTAATTTATGCATTCAAATTTCTAATAATTAGTGTCGATTTATATAACCAGACATCTGGCAATGGAGCTTGGACAGTGTTGGGAGAGCAATCTAATTACCTCCTTGGGCGGTATGGAAGCTCCACTTCTTTCATAGCAGTGTACTCTACTCCAGTTAATCAACAATACTGATGGCAAATAATCTCAAGAAAATTGAGTAGGAATAACGTAAATTTTATGAAATGTCTTCTATGAGCCTAACACTATTCTCAGTGCATCAATTCATTTAATCCTTAACCAATAATTACTGTCTCACTTTACATCTCAGAGCTTGTAGGGGTGGCCAACCAATGACTATTCTAACTTGAGGCCTGGATGGCGAAGAACTAGAAGCTAGATAGCTCAGAGAGCCCAGGGTAGAACCAAAAAGTCAATAAAATGATTCCTAATGATATTGTGATATACACATAGATCAGTGCCTAGCCCAATCCTCACTAAGAGGCTTCATCCAACAGTGGATGGGAGTATATGCAGAGACCCACAGCCAAACAGTAAATAAAGCTCAGAGAATTCTGCTGAAGAGTGCGGGAGGATTATAGCAGCTAGAGAATTTGAGAACATACAGGAGAACACAGCTCACAGAACCAACTAAGCCGGTCTCATACGGGCTCACAAAGACTAGAGGGACAATCACAGATCCTGCATGGATCTGAGCCAAATCCTCTGCATGTGTATTATGCTTGTGGGACTCCTAAGAGTGTCAGTTCAGGCTGTGGCTAATTTTTTTGCTTACTTTTGGGACCCTGGGTTGCCCCATCCACTTTTACTGCACCTTGATTTGCAGTGTTTAGTTGACATCACTGGGAGGAATGCCCTTTTCTGAAGGAAAATGGAGGAGCAGTGGATCTTGTGGAGAGAGATTAGTGAGGAGAGACTGGGAGGAGTGGAGGGATAGGAGGCTGCCATCAGGATGTATTGTATGAGAGAAGAATTTTTTAAAAAAGTAACATAAGGCACAGAGGAGATAAGTGATAAACTCAAGGTTAAATGCAAGTTACACAATAAAGCTTGAAATGGAGGAGCCCAAGGGGGTTGGTTCCAGAATCTGTACTTTGAACCATAGAATATACCATATTCACCAGTAGGGAGGGCCCTGTTCAGGTGAGATTTAGGAGATGATGTGGAACTATGGGCACTCCCATCACTTTGGATGGGAATGTAAACTGGTACAGCTTCAAACTTATTGTTTGGCAATATCTAGTAAATCTAAACCTGCCTACTGGGTAACCAAGTAAATCCTGGGCATCTATTCACCAGAAATGGATACACATATTGATGAAAAAAAAATGTGAACTTGAAGGTTTACAGTACCACTGCTCATAGCAACACCAAGCTGGATACCGAAATGTTCGTTCACAGAAAAATGAATAAATCAATCCTGTCACTTATAACACTATGCAGCAGGGAGGATGGATGATCTATAACTGTGAAAAGCAGGATGGGTGGGACTCAAACATAATGCTGACTGAAGGAGATAGAATGGGGAGCATTTGCTGTAGGAGGCTCTTGCTATCCAATTATAAGTAGAAGCTTTCTCCTCTGCTCCATTTAATCATGTCTGCCTGTCATCAGTTCTCATCTATCAATCTGATCAGCATGAACTCACAAATCCTTACGTTTATCCAGTAGTTTATTATTTATTATTCTGCTTCCTTATTTTGATGCTCAATTGTTCCAGATTTTATCCAGGAGCCCTTTAAAGTAGTTCTTACAGATGCCCTTAATTTTTTTTTTTGAATATATCCTTATTTTTCAAACTAACAAATGCCCTTAGGTCATCCTTAAAATGTTATTAGATTTCAGGATTATAGAGCTAGGTGTGTTTGTTTTATTGGGGGGGCTTTTGCTCATTAGCCCCATTCCTAGAAATAATTAATAGATATATGTATCTTTTATACATATGGATATATGCATATATATATACAGGTTGATGTACACAAAACCACGCACATAAGATCTAGAGACAGATCTTCAAATAACAGAAACTTTAGAGAAATGATTACTGTAGCAAAGTTTTCACTATTTCTGGCATTCTCCCTGGTTTTCCATTTTCTTTTCAAACAGTAGGTTGCTGTTTGATTTAATAACTGGAAAGTGATGGTCCACGCAGGCAGATGGGTTGGGTTCAATGTGTTATGGTGTCCAACTACAGTTGAGGCAGGTCAGGGGCTAATTGCATGCCATTTGGATGAAAGTATGCTTGGTAGGAGGTAACAGAACAACACATTTTGGTTCTGTGGATTTTATGGCTTCTAAAAGAGTCATTCACAGGGGTATGAAGAACAACCGAAGCTGGAGATGGAGTTGTTTCATGGAAGTTTCAAGGAGGAAATTTAGGCAACTCAGCCAGAAGTCTGTTGCAGGGAAGCCGCCCTTCACAGGAAGGAGTTGACAGGAAGAAGTACCTGCCTTCTCTAAGAAGTCCCAGTACCAGGCACCAGCAGAATCAACTATTAACCAAAGCAGAGAAGAAAGGTGAAGAGAGACAGGGGATGGTGAGAAGCCATGAACTGTCGTAAAGGCAATGCTTTGCCAGACAAAGCTACTTTCATTTGTTTAAGAAGCATGCCCACATAAATAGTTTGTTACCCTTCATGATTTCAGCCAAGTTCTCTCAAGTGAGTCATAGGGAAGGGATTTTTGAATACAGACCAAAAACTGTCATTAAATAACTACAGAATTCACCTGTCTTAGGCAAAATGTGGCTCCCCACTTTTACTTGGCAGCACTGCCAGTTAAAACCATTAAGTCAAAGTTGTTACATCCAATATCCTATGCATAGGGCCCAAGTGTTATGATGAAATCTGAAAGAACTTTGGAAAATACTCCTTTCAAATTTTTGCTGGTTAGATTCAGGAGAAAAATTATATTTAAAAAGGCCTGTGTTGGTTGATTTAATTCATTCTGCTTCCTCATTTTGATGCTCAAATTGCCCTAGTATAGTTATACTCATACACTGATTGATTGATTGATTGATTGATTGATAGTGTGTGTGTGTGTAGGTGAGAGGTCAACATAGGGTGTCTTCTTCAATCGTGCTCCACCCTTTCTTTTTGAAACAGGCTCTTTGAGAGCAAAGAACCTCATCCATTCAGCTAGACTGGCTGGTCAATGGGCTCCAGAGGGCTTCCCTGTCTCTCAACTCCCCTATACCATTACTGGGTTATAGACATGCATCATCACATCTAGCTTTTACATGAGTGTTGGAGACCTGATCTCAGGTCCCAGGTCCCCGTGTTTGCACAGCAGGCACTTTACCAACTGAGCTTGCTCTCTCTCTCTCTCTCTCTCTCTCTCTCTCTCTCTCTCTCTCTCTCAAGAAACAAACCCTCTCTTGTGCTGGGATGTAACCCAGTGCTCCATTTCATGCTGCTAAGCACATGCTCTACTAGTGAGCTGCATATACAACATATAGTTCATACCCTTTTTTCTGAATGTGCTTCCAGGTCTCCTTCCCAGTTGAATTATAAATTGCAAGCTATTTTCAGAATCAGAGTTATTACTCCCTCATTCCTTCCATCACCTCTCCCATCCACTTTCCTCTCTTTCCATTTATAAGCCTTACCACTGAAGTTTTTCTTTCCCACAAGGGCTCAGGGGGACTGAATCTAAGCATCCTAAATGACTTCAGTGGTGGGAAATTTCCCAAAGAATTCCTTGTAGGTGGGACTGGATACTTAAATATTGGACCACAATTTAAAAAAAAAAAGGAAAGAGAGACCTTAAGTCTAAACTCACAAACAGGACAAAAAGTGAAAGTGGGATCGGGATTTAGTATTATTGGTGTGGGTGGGAAGGCTTAACTTGATCTAGACTCCAGTCTAAAGATATTGGCTACCTCTACATCCCAGTGACTCAGTATCCTTGATTTTTTTTCAGGTTTTTTAGTGCCCTATGACACCAGAGTTGTGACTCTGAACTTCCCCACTTCTGCATCCTGAAACTGTGGTGTAGTTGTAGAGAAAGCAAAGTGTCCAAGTTGGCATCTTTTAAACTAGCTGTCAGTCTGTTGGCAAAACCCTCTGGGCTACGGGCACTTGCAGGCGTGCTTTTCTGGAGCTGATTCGTTAGTTTTTATTGGGAGGCAAAAAAGAGAAGATGCCTGGAGAGAAGGGGGATTGGATTTGACGCCTTGTGTCTGCTTCTAATGAAGGTTCTGAAACACTAAAAGATGGTGGTCAGTGCCCAGGCTGAAGGAGCACTATTCAAGGACTCTCTGACATACTGAGGTTGGCAGGGTGTTCTGCATTCTTAATCCAGTCTTATCACAGACCACCACATAGCATTGGTCCCATGAGGTCTTACAATGGCCAGTAATGGAAAATGATAGATAGTTCATGTTGCAGGGACAGGTAATGGACTACTTACTTCTTACTATGACCAAATACCTGACCAAAAAAAAAATTAAGAGAATGGTTTATTCAAGCTCACAGTTTGAGGAGGTACAGTGAGACCTAGATTCAATCCCCAGCATCACAAAAAAGAGAGATAGAAAAAAGGATGCAAAAAGATTATGGAGACTGTAATTTGTTGGGAGTACCTTCATATTATGCTGATGTTCTCTAAAGAAAGAACAGCCAATACTCAAAAGAGTTTAAGAAACCCCTGATTAGACAGCATCAAGCAGGTTTCTTTACCAAAGATTTTCTCAGATCATTGGATGTGCTAGTGGGGAATGAGTCCAATGGGTCAGTGAATGGGGACAATAACTCAGGGCTCCACAATCTCAGGGGCTTCTGTCAACAAATGCTTAATTGTGACTTTTTCTCCTGTACATGGTCTATACTTTGGGACCCACAATGGAAGAATGGAATCCTTTATTTGTAGAACTTTTTATTTTTAACTTTTAATAAAATATGTAACTCTTACATGCACAGTTCTGTGAATAAACATAGCTGTGTAAACACGGATCAATAAATGCATGGAGTATTCCAGGATCACATACAACTCCTCATTCTCCTAGCCAATCAAATCTTCCACTAGTCTGGAGCAAGTGTTAGTCTGATTTCTACCATGATAGACCTATCACCTATTCTAGAACTTCATATATGGAATTATGTAGTATATACAGTTTAGTGTCTGGCTTTTCAAACTCAAGATTAGATATTTGAAATTTTTGCTATAATTCATGGCAATTATATATTCCTTTTCATTGTAAAATATTCTGCAATATGAGTATATTGAAATTTGTTCATACATTTGCCTACTGATGGGTGTTTGACTTGTTTGAGGTATGGGCTATTATGATGCTCAGCATCTTTTCATGTGCTTTTTTCCTCCCTTCTTTTGTGAATGTCTCAAAATAGTCTGTCTAGAACCTCCTTTGTATTTAGGCAAAGGTAAAGAGACAAGATGAATACATAACTGGCTTTTAATGCTTTTGTTTCAGAAATGACAGACATTAGTTCTGTTTACCTGTTACTAGCTAAAGTAAATTGCATGGCTTCTTTCAAGTTTCATAGAGCAGGGAATGACAATCCTCCAGTGAGGAGAGCCACCACAATGTTTAACAAACAGGAATACAATTGATTCCAGTCCTTAGAAGGATGGTCTCTATGGAAAGAGGGAGTGGAAAGAATATAAGAGTCATAAGATTGGGAGGTATACTCAAACACTGCCATCTGGATGTGGCATGGCTGTCACGATCAGGAACACACAGTAGTTGTGGTCACATGCACAAATCTTCACAACATGGGACCCATCAACATTCTGTCATGGGGAGGAGCTTATAAGGCCACAGTAACTTAATGGTTACTGAATAATGGTTAATGGAAGAGGAAAAAGTATCATTTGCTTCAGTGGTGTATCCACAGGTAAAGTAACCACGATCCAGTAAATATTCTCATACCTATGATCATGTAATCAACCCTAATTAAACTCAGTGGGACATAAAAATACAAAAATTGAGAGGGAAACTTGTTGGGGAAAAGTTCAGTATTATATCCTGCTGGAATTTTAATGTATTGACAGGATTGTATATTGCCTTCTCTTATCTCACTTCCTGAGAGCACAAAATGTAAAATAAATGCCAGTCAAGCTGAAACAAACAGTCTGTTTACACATACATGTGTAGCCATGTACACTTTTCTTTGGGTTTGCTATATGCAATTATACCACTTTAAGAAAAATTCAGTATAGCTGGATTGATGTCAGGCAGGCAGAAATCCAGGAATGAGGACGACATCATGTGTGTTCCCTCTGTAGTAATATACAATGGGTGGTGGTTGTTGTTGCTGCTGCTGCTGCTGCTGCTGCTGCTGCTGCTGCTGCTGCTGCTGCTGCTGCTGCTGCTGCTTAAAGCTGGAACTGCAGAGACAGATGAGCCGTTAAGATCATTTGCTCTTACAGAGGACAAAAATGTGCTTTCCAACCTCCACGCAGTGGTTCACAACCATCTATAGCTCTGGTTCCATGGTCCTTGACATTGTCTTCTAACCTCAACGGGCACCAGGCACACACATGGTGCACCTACACACATGTAGGCAAAACACTCAAGCACATAAGATAAAATAAATAAATCCTGAAAAGAATACCTAAGTGTTGTGGCTAATGAGATTATATGTGCGAACTCATGCCTAGCCTCTACACCTGGGAAGGGCATAAAGCATAATCCATGAACAATTCTCACAGGTGCTCAGAAATGTCCTCACACAACTCCATTCTTGGATTGGGTTCCAACAACAAACCACTGGATAAAGATGAGAATTTACGGCTCTATGCTAATCAGCAGACAGATATTTAGAAGACAGGTGCATAGACAGATGGGTAAGCAGAGCAGAGGAGAAAGCCTTTGCTGATTGTGGAATAACAAGCCAGGAGGTCAGTGTGCAGTTGATGTTGGTGTTGGGGGAAAGGCATCTTCTTCTACACTTATGGTAAAGATTGGTTCAAGCAAGAATGATCAATGAATTCTAAATCTACAATGGCGTTTTGAGGAAAAGCCATTTTGATGATCTTTGTTTGGTGAACTTAAAGTATCTTCATCCATACTATATGTATACCAGGTGGAGGAGTCCAGTGGTATTATGCTGACAGAAGTTGGGTAATATAAATTAATCTTATTGTTGAGGAACAGACTAATAGCGGATACCTCCAGATGTGATACATAAAGATTTATTTTTATTATTTTCAATAATGTATGTGCGTGTGAGCACAGGTGCCATCAGAGGCCAGAAGTGTGGGATCCACTGAAACTAAAAATTACAGACTGTTCTGAGCCACCCATGGGGAGTGAGAACTAAATTTGCTCCTCTCAAGAGCAGCAATGCTCTTAACTACTCCATATCTCCAGCCCCCAGGATATGATACTTTAAGAAAAGCATACTCCCTGCATAGTTTTCTGGCAAAGAACATGACCAGAATCTAATCAGGAGGATACAAGACAAGTTCCAAAAGAAACAATTTCTGTAACAATGAGAAAAGTATGTATGGGTATTCTTCAAAATTATTGAGGTTATGGGATTTTTAAAAACCGGGGTTGTGGAAACACTCCAGATTAATGAAAACTAAAGTAATGTAAGAACTAAAGAAAATATGTGACCCTATAGTGGATGCTTTCCTAAAGGAAAAGTGATCTTATAAACGGCATTGTTTGAAGAGAAAATTCATAGAGGAAGAGGGTGAAAAAAAAAAGAGAGAGAAGCTTCAGCACCACCCCGAGGAAGGCGGTCCCCATCGCCAAGTACTAGGCCTAGTAGGAGAGTCTCCAGGACCCAGAGCCCAAAAAGATAAATGGCTGCCCCACCAAGCCTCAGTCTGTAAGAAGGGATTCATCTTCCTGATTTGTCTCTGGATCTCCTGAGCCAGCAGCTGACAAGCCTCCAGCACCTCCCTCTCCGGGGCAGTCTCAGTCACCCTCCACAAACTGGTCACCTGCAGTACCAGCCAAGAAGGCCAAAAGCCCAAACACCACCCACGCCTGTCCCCCTGCCAGGGAATTCTGACAAACAGAGGTGGAAAGAAAAAAGAAGGATAAGAAACACAAGAACACACACACACACACACACACACACACACACACACACACACATAATAAAAACACAAGAAGAAGGTTGACTATAATCACCCCAGCCCCTGCATCCCTGCAGCTGCTGCTGCCACCATCAACACAGGAAGAGCCTACAGCAGCACCAGCGCCCAGGAAGAAGACTGAGGGTGAAGCTGAGGATGACAACCTTAATGATTTAGAGAGGCACCTGTGGGAGAAGGCCCTGCGATCCATGTGGAAGGCTCAAGGGTCCCCACAGTCCTAGGTGGATATGTCATGTTTATATTGTTACATTGTAAATTGTATTTGGTTTGCACTCAATTCAATTTTAAAATTGCCAAAATAAATAGCATTATTGAGGCCAGCTAACAATATTGGAATAAAAACAGTAGCCAATAAGATCAAAAACTCTGGTGACAACAGATGCTGGCGAGGATGGAGAAAGAGGAACACTCCTCCATTGTTGGGGGTAGACTGGTACAACCATTCTGGAAATCAGTCTGGAGGTTCCTCGAAAATTGGACATTGAACTACCTGAGGACCCAAGCATACCTCTTTGGGCATATATACCCAAAGATGCCCCAACATATAAAAAGACATGCTCCATTATGTTCATAGCAGCCTTATTTATAATAGCCAGAAGCTGGAAAGAAACCCCAGATGCCCTTCAACAGAGGAATGGATACAGAAAAAAAAAAAAAAAAAATGGTACATTCTACAAATGAATACTACTCAGCTATCAAAACAATGACTTCATGAAATCTATAGGCAAATGGATGGAACTAGAAAAACATCCCTGAGTGAGGTAAAACCAATCACAGAAAAACACACATGGTATGCACTTCATTGATAAGTGGATATTAGCCCAAATGCTCGAATTCACTCTTAGATGCACAGAACATACAGAAACTCAAGAATGATGACCAAATGCAAATGCTTAACTCTTTCTTTAAAAGGGGGAACAAGAATACCCTTTGGGAGGAAATATTAGGAGGAAAGTTTAGAACAGAGGCAGAAGGAACCCCATTCAGAGCCTGCCCCCATGTGGCCCATATGTCACCAAAAACTAGATAAGATGGATGAAGCAAAGAAGTGCAGGCCAACAGGAACTGGATGTAGATCTCTGAGAGACATAGCCAGAATACAGCAAATACATAGGTGAATTGCCATCATTAAAACCATTGAACTGGAGAACGGGACCCCCCTGCTGAAGGAAATCAGAGAAAGGACTGAAAGAGCTGAAGGGCCTGAGACCCATAAAACAACAATGCCAACCAACCAGAGCTTCAGGGACCAAGCCACTCCAAAGACTATACATGGACTGACCCTGGACTCTGACCTCATAGGTAGCAATGAATATCCTAGTAAGAGCACCAGTGGAAAGCCCTTTGATCCTACCAAGACTGAACCCCCAGAATGATTGGATTTGGAGAAAAGTGTAATGTAGGAAGGAGGATGGGGAGGGGAAACATCCATAGAGAAGGAGAGGGAGGGGTTAGGGATGTTGGCCTGAAACCTGAAAAGGAATAACATTCAAATGTAAGTAAGAAATACCCAAGTTAATAAAGATAAAAAATAAACAGTAGCCAAAGTATTAAGTTTATACAAGTTGGAAATTGGATTGTGGTTGTGTAAGAGAATAGCCCCAGTAGATAGAAATGTCCATGATGTGTATGTATGTAACTTAATTTGAAAAAGATCCAGGGACCCAGGAGATGGGTTGGTTGGTAAAGTACTTACTGCATGTGGATGAAGACCTGAGATGGGATCCCTTCTATCCATATAAACATTCAGGCACAGGAACATATGCTTGTAATCTCAGCACTAGGAAGATGGAAACGAGAAGATCTCCGAGGCTTGCTAGCCAGCCAGTTTAGTTGTAGGTTCAGTGAGAGTCCATCTCAAAAAAAGAATGGCCATGAGAGATACAGAGCATTGATTGCCCTTCAGTGTGTGAATGTGCACGCATGCACAAGTGCACATACATACACACATACAGAGAGAGAGAGAGAGAGAGAGAGAGAGAGAGAGAGAGAGAGATAATTATACTAACAATAAGTGAAAGTACACCGAGGAACTACTAGTACGGTTGTACAACGCCAAAAGTATTTCTAAATCAAATGATTTTATTTTCAAGTTCACTAATGTGGCTCTTCGATGGCAAGGCTCCTTGTTCTGACCATGTGTGCTTAATCTTGTAACTCAAGTTAAAATGATAGGATCTGACCCTTCTCACAGCAGTGGTGAGGTTTGCCTCTAAAAATAAAGGAATTCTAGAAAGTAACATGAAACCCGTGTGTCCAGCCATGCAGCCTGCTTTGTGAAAGCAGTCCTTATGCGTAGAGGGCCATAATGTTCAGAGGAACTTGGTGTGAAAAGGCCTGCCCTGAAAGCGTTGATTAGGGTGGATGATTAGAAGGGATTCCTGGGAATCCGGGCCCCTGTGGAAGGAAACGCAAGCTCTGAAACCAGCTATCTTTTTGTGGAGTGCAGCAAGGCCTGTACTATTTAAGCTTTCTTGAACTGTAGCCTGCAAACCTCAGGTTGGCCCTGCCAACCTGTTCACGTTGGGCTTGGGCATCTAAGGGCTTCCTTAAATCAGTTAAGAGAGAAGGTGGCAGGTGGGATAACACTGCTCATATAGTGTAATTTAGACACCCAGGGCCATCCTTGAGTTCTGATTTCTCTTTAGATGCTGGCAATATTTCTGAGGGATGAGCGAGCCTTAGCTTTGTCTAACAGATAAAGAAGCCGAGGCTCAGAAGCCTTAAGTGGCTGCACCTGGATCACACAGACGCACGGAGAAGCGTCACACAGGAGGAGAACTGCCAGCGGTTTACGACCTCTGATTGGATGTGCAAGTGAAAGAAGACACATAGTACCCGGGGTGTGTTTAGAAGAAACAGCTTCCATGGTAATTGGACAAAATATTATCAAGCATCTCATTACCGTGTTGATATTACAGAAATAAATGTCAGGAAAACAAGCCTAATACTGCGTAGCTCAAATGATTTTTAACAGGTCAAGAATGGCTTAATGATGTCATTTCTTTTTTAAACAAAAATATTTATTTCAATTATGTGTATCGGGGTGCTGGACTGGGGGAATGTGTACCCATAAGCTCCAGGTATGTGTGTCAGGAACCAAACTCAGGTCCTCTGCAAGAGTAGCGTGTGCTCTTAAGCACTGAGCCCTCATTCCTCTGCATGGACTCTGGGTACTGTGACGGTGCGTTCCACACAAAGTGACAGGCTCTCTTTTAGTCAATGTCACTGTTTTTGAAAGATGAGACCAGTGACTGCCAGTTGCTGACCAAAAAGGCAACCTGTGAGAAAAGAACATTGTGTTCACTTTATTGAAGAACTTAACTATCATAGAAATGAAACATGGCCTTTAAAATGCCTTGGATGGTGACAAAGAGGATAGATAATCATGGTTAAGAACCTTGCAAACCCCTTCAGCTCCTTCAGTCCTTTCTCTAACTCCTCCATTGGGGGACCTGTAGGGCTGGGCGGGCAGTCGAGACAGGTTGAATCCCCAGGGACCGCAGGCACATTAGCAGCCTCCTAGATCAGGGCCTCACTAGCTGCAGCCCCCCACAAACCCCTGTAGAGAGGTTTGAGACAGACCAGTCATGTAGGGCAATGCCTCAAGCCCCTCCTCCACAGATGCGGATGTGACCATAGGCTCAAGAGGGATCAGTCATAGAGACCGGACCGCACACCCAATGTGTAAATGAGGTCTTCCCAAGCTCTCAGGGAAAACCAAGAGAAAGTACCTGTTGTCAGACACTGACTCGCCCAAAATGCTGTATTTAGGTGTCGTGTTTAGAATTAGCCGCTGGCTAGTCAGTCTCCCCGCTGGCTCAGTCTGGCCCGAGCAACCAAAGAGGCAGGCAGCGGCAGAAAGGAGCAGGACCAGCAGAAGGGGCGGCAGAAGCTGTTCCTCTGCTCTGCCTGAGTTCTCTCCACCTCACCCAAACCTGAGCAACTAGCCAAGCAAGAGATCTTCATGGAAGAGGCCCGGCGCCAGAGCCCTACAGGGACCCCTACTCTGTATTCGCAACTCCATAGGAAGAACAACAATATCAACCAACCAGACCCCCCCAGAGCTCCCAGGGACTAAACCACCAACCAAAGAGTACGCATGGACAGACTCATGGCTCCATCTGCATATGTAGCAGAGAATGGCATTGTTGGACATCAATGGGAGGAGAGGCCCTTGGTCATATAAAGGCTCAATGGCCCAGTGTAGGGGGATGCCAGGGCAGGAAGGTGGGAGGTCATGAGTGTGGGTGGGGGAGCACCCTCATGGAGGCAGGGGATAGGGGGATGGAATGGTGGGGAGGTCTTCCTTAAGAGTCGTCAGTGTGTCATTTTTTCCTTCACTCATGCCAGGTTGCCAGGAGTGATTTTGAGGCCAACGTAATAACTCAGGGTATGAAATAGGCATTCTCTATTTTCTAGGGAGTTTGTATGCCCATTATTCAGGTGGGACAAACGCTTATGGAGAAACTTAAAAGCAGAAAGGTCTATAAATAAGTATAAGCAACTGGAGCTGTGTCAAGATTTTTAACCTAATGTTTTCAACCTTAAATGTTAGCTCTGCTGACTATCTGCTTAGAGACAGCCCGGAGGACTTCCTTTACAAAACTTTTAGAGACTGCAGATGGTTTCATGAGGGTCTGGCATAAGATCATGTGCTCAGAAACTCATTGAAAGACCCCCTCCCAGAAAGGGAGTTGTACAAGCCCAAGGCCCTCAACTATAGAAGTAAAAAGTAAGTTTTTAGATACACAGACTCAGAACTAAAATAAGCCTGGGAAAGTTCAGATGTGTCCAAGCTTTGTGGGACAAGCTGACCCATCATTTAGACGAAACAGACCATAAAAGAAAACAAAATACAGAAACCAGTCTAAATTATTGGTATTGCTTTATGGGCCACCTAACAAGAGATAAGCCCTAGCCCCTGACATTCCGACGCCTAACCTGCCGTATTCTCTTGCTGTGTGACAACCTCATTTGAATAGCCAGTTGGGTGTAACCATACATCCGCTACTACTTGAATCCACCAACCATGCATCTGCTTCTGTATGCCTGCTTGCCCCAATACCCTATAAAAAAACCATCCCTGGTTCTGCTAGGGCGCTGCCAGTCTTCAATTGACTGGGATGCCCACAGATACCTGTGTATCCTGATCAATAAAAATCCTCTTGCAGATTGCAGCCTGTGGACTCGGACTGGTCATTGGGCTCGAGGATCTCCCTCCTGAGGGAAGATTCTCTCTGAGAGTCTTACATCACTATCTATTGTTTAATGTTATGATATTGAATCTCTTGGTGTTTTTTTTTTCTTTGAATTTTGGAGCGCTGTTTTTGTTCGTGCTTTTGTTTTTGTGGTTTGTTTTGCTTTTCTTGAGGTAGAGCCCTATATTGTCCAGGTAAATGTCACACTCCTGGGATCAGCCAATCATCAGAGTAGCTGAGGCCAGTTGAGAACTATGATTGGTCTAATTTGTCCTCTCCATGGAGCTCTGCAGAACAGTGAGCAGGGGTTTATGGTTTGGAGCCAAGCCTACCCTCTGATAGGTTCTGATCATGCCCTTTCTCTACCTTATGACTGCTGCCACCATCTACCTGAGGTGGTATTGAATGGAACAGTAGATTGTTGTGGGAATAGTAAAATGTGGAGACAGGGAAAAGATACTACCTGGTTCACCACCAGAAATGTCAGGGTAGGGGGAGTCAAAGCAGGGCCTATACCTCACAAAGTCTTTTTATGGGGCATTTCCACAAGTGCTCCTATTTTAGTCTGACAACACAATGGTGGGTTGTGCAGGCAACTTAGTACATAGGCATGGACCTCTAGCCTACCCTAATCTAGATACAGAAATTTCAATTCCATGAAGGATGATCTGTGGGAGTTGTAGCAGTGGGCTATGGGAAGGGGTTTGACTTGCACGTGTGAGTTAGGATACTGCATGTTGGTGTAGTGGCTGGTGAGAGGAACCTGGAAGGTGAAGAACCATGTATGCTACATCCCAGAATAGATTCTCAAGTGCCTATGGAGGGGTTGTAGGACATTAAGAGCTAAGAACACTGCTAGGATCAATGGGAGGAGAGGCCCATGGTCCTATGAAGGCTTGATGCCACAGTGTAGGGGAATGCCAGGGCAGGGAGGTGGGAGGAAGTGGTGAGTAGGTGGGGAAGCACCCTCATAGAAGCAGGGGGAGATAGCGGTTTTCTGGAGGGGAAACTGGGAAAGGAGATAACATTTGAAATGTAAATAAAAAATATCCAATAAAAGAAAAAAAAAAGAAACACTGCTAGGAAGGGGAAATCTGCCTTCTCAGCACTGTGAGAGGAGCCTCCATGCCTGTCCTTTTTTAAAATAAAGATATTAATTTATTATATACACTGTCACTCTCCTCAGACACACCAGAAGGGGGTATCAGATCTTCTTACAGATGGTTATAAGCCACCATGTGGTTGCTGGGAATTAAAGGCAGGACCTCTGGAAGAGCAGTCAGTGCTCTTAACCACTGAGCCATCTCTCCAGCCATGATACTGGAAATCTTAACTCAGGTTCGCATGCTTGTACAGTAAGCACTATGCCCCAGCTTTTCCTGATTTTTTGAACCTGGGGTTTTAAAATACTTAGTCCTCACAATTATGTACTTAGTTCCAACTACAGAGAACATCCACAAAAACATAATTCAACCATTAGAATTCAGGTAAATAGTCACCGTCTTGCCAATGGCTATCCCAGAAGGCGACATGGTTTCTATTTGTCTGCATCCACACCCAGAACAATTCAAAACCACTTTCTCTACATAGTTTGCTCCTGTGTTCTATTGGCTGTGACCTACTTATTGAAGGCCACTGTAAAATCTGGGAGGAAGGATTTGGAGTTCTGTTTTCTACTGTTCCTTAACTTAAAATTTAAAAATTGAAATCTCATGGCTTGGCATGTAACTCCCTTGGGCTTCTCTCCAGCTCCTAACAGCATGCCTGTCTTAAGCATGCACTGTGCTTTGCTTGTGTGCCTCTCCTAAGCATCTCAAAACACACCCACTAACCAACATTCAGGCTAACTATTTATCTGATAATGAATGAAAACACACACTTCAATTGACAAGTCAAAACAAAACCCTATGAGGTCAAGCAGTGGGAGTAGGGAAAAGAGCCTTGTGCTTTGAGAGGGTTAGAAGCATTTCTCAATCCAAAATTTAAGGAGTAAAATAAACTCCAAATGAACTCGAGGCTCAGGGTTTGTGAGTGGCCCGGGAAAGAACTGTTGGGTTATCTCAGCTGTGCTGAACATTTTCTTCGGCTACTCCCATCACCAGCTGAGCTCATCAATCTTGGAAGGCAGCCTAGGATATCTCATTAGCTGTTTGAAACTGGTGATGTCAGAACGCATCACTCTTACTTTTTCACGGAGAATTAATGGATTGGAAGTCCACTCTAATAGTCTTAAGATCTACAGCCCAAGAAGACGTTGGTTCTGGACAGTTGCCTGGTTGTATCTAACACCCTCCAATGTCCCTGAGTGCTGGCCCATCAGTGTGCATTATGAGGCAGACAACAAAAGCCACCAATGATGTATTGGAGTGCTAAGTTTAGAGGCATCCATTAGTGGATTCTTGTCTTTAGTGGAATGGAAGTTTGTTATTTAGAAATTGTTTTGAATTATTAATTAATGCAGAAATAAGAAATTCTTGGGCTTGAAGCCAGATCATCTCTAGTATACAAAAATCACTCTGTTGTATGGTGAAGAAATGCTCTTTCTGTCTTTCTGTAAGAGAATTAACCAACTCTTAAGTATCTTGTAAAGTAGCAAATAAGCCTCGTTTTAAGTGAGTTTGGCTTAGTTAGGTGTACAGCTCAGCCCACAGTGTAAAAGGATCATAAATCCTATTGCTGGACGGCGTACCTTCTCTTGGTAGCTTTAACTCTAACAATAATTGCTTCCATTTCCCTTGTACTTGATAGAAGCAATAAATCATATTAAAAAATCTCTATGTATTCTTTTATCTTCATAAGCTTTCTCACGAGGCATTCATTATCCCCATTTTATAGATCAGGAAATTACCATCCAGACTTTCAAGGGTTAAGTAACTTCCCTCAAGTAGCACAGCCTTTTAAGAATAAAGATAACTCCTTTTTAATTTTATTGGTCTCTTGCTTGTACATTATGGAGATCAGTTTGTGTTTTTATCCGTTCTTGTGTGTATATGTGTGTTTCTTTTGTTTTTTTCAAAAATCTGGTTTGTTTATTTGCCTGTTTCCTAAAGAGAGAGAGAAAATCGAGTTGAGTGGGTGGGGAGGTAGGAAAGTGGGGAGGATCTGGGAGGAGGTGGGGGAGGGGAAGTTGTGATTAAAATATATTTCATGAAAAAAATATTTTCAACTAAAAGAAAGAAAGAAAGGACTCCATAGGCTTGCTTACAGGCCAATAAGATGGGAGCATCTTCTCAATTGAGGCTACCTCTTCTCATATGACTCTAAGCTTATGTCGAGAGTACACATGGAACAACCCATGGCTCCAGCCACATATATAGCAGAGGAGGACATTGTCAGGCATCAATGGGAGGAGAGGCCCTTGATCCTGTGAAGGGTTGATACCACTGTGTAGGGGAATGCCAGGTGGTGAGGTGGGAGTGGGTGGGTAGGAGGGGGAGCATCCTCATGGAACCAAGGGATGGGAGAGGGGGGAACTGAGAAAGGGGATAACATTTGAAATATAAATACATAAACTATCCAAGAGAAGAAAAAAGAAAAAAAAACTTGCCAGCACAATAGGTATTTGTTTTTAACTTAATAAGCCTACCTATGTTTCATTTATTTACAGTACTTTATTGTGTACATTTAAGCTATACAACATTTTAACAAAGTTAAATAATTTCCACAACAAAGCCAATTAACCCCCTTTTAAAAATGAGCGGAGACTTGGCTTTATAGCAGCTACAAACTCCTAAAAACAGGCTCCGAGGCTCGAAAGATAAAAGAGAAAGGCCAGATGAAAATTAATTTAAAAATCTACCCTCAAGTAGTAAAACAGACAATGTCCAAACTCTGAAGACCACACTTGTTCAGGACACACACACACACACACACACACACACACACACACACACACACACACACACTTTGGGGAAGGGGGAGAGGCAGACTTTTGTACATGTGTACAGACCCAACAACCTTTGGCCAATTATAGCAAGGCAGTCAGCAGCAGACAGTTGAGTTTCCATTACAGAACCTTTTATGCTTAGATCCAGGTTAAAAAGTAGGATAACAGAGGTAGCAACTGGAAATGTGGTCTGTGTAACCAGGCTACAAAGGCAATAATATCCCCAGTAGAAATCAGATGTTCCAAGCCATTCAATTCAGAGTTTTACCCGTGACTATACAACCATAAATGTCTAAATTCTGCAAAGTACATTGATTTTGAGAAAAAAAATATCTTGTGCTAGTTTTTCTCCCTCACAAGCTACTATGTTCATGTTGAAAGGCTATCTTCAGAAGTACCCCAATGGTTAGTCTGTCTTAAGCTCTTCTATGCCAGGACCTGTTTGGGTTACAGGCTCCTGCCTGGATGGCAGACTCTACCTTGGGTGTCAGGTCACTAGAGTATAAAACACTGGGCCTATCTTCCCTGTTCAATTACACTGCCTATTTTCTCTTCCATGTGGAGTTCAATGTGTGGACTTGTCTCTGCTCTTGGACTTGCTCTCTGATCTACTGCAGAATGTGGAGAGCGGATTTTGATTGCCCTATGGGCCTGAAAACACTTTTAAAGTTCAATTCATACACTAGATTTTGATTCCTAGATTGAGGAGATTTTCTTTTCTCTTCTTGTTCTGTGGCCTGTAAGCATGCTAAGGGGTCTGTCTGGGCTGGACCTGGCCTAGCTTAGCCTTATGCACACAGAGGACAAGCAGCCTCCTCTTCTCTTCCATTCTTGCTTGTTCAGTATTTCCTCTTTTTTATATAAGCTTGTTCACAACTATCCTTAGAACCTTGCATGCTGCCTGGTGTGTAGAAGGCGTTAAATGAATATCTGTTAAATAAATGACACTTATTACATGTCTGGCAATGCTATAAAGAGTTTGTGCATATCAAGCTCATTCTGTTTTTTTTCCCATAAAGTTATTTTTCTCTCACTTTATTCTATGATCTGTGAGGGTAGACAGTGTGCTCATCTCCTGTACAATGTTTGACCCAAAGTAAATATTGATTAAATGAAAACTCACGGCTTGTTTTTTCTAATTGTTTTGTTTGCTTGTTTTCTTAGATTAAAGCAGTGGTCTTTAAAATACAGAAAGTAAAACTAGAACATCTAAACTGTTAAACCTTTTCTTTATGGGTTAAACAGGCTGCTTTTTGAATAAGAAAAGTCTGGAAAGTTGCTGTTACAAGCAAAAGACAGGGCATAGCATGTGTTGAATTTCCAGAGTTCTCCTTTTGGTGTATGTCTGAATGCAGTGCTTGGGGTCCTTGCTTGGGGACACGTGCTGGAGTCATTGTCAGTAGATTTGAGCCTGCAGGTCACCTTCTCAGTATGAATCTAAGTTCTTCAATCTTCTGAAATTTATTCAGCAAGGTCAGTCAGAAACAGGTACTCGGGTTAGGCCAGGGGCTCCCCAGCACTACAATAGATGGCTTCTAGTTCTCTGTACTAATTATTGGAAGGCTGGCCTTCCCTTTGTCATCAATATTCAGATGATAAACCTTTATTATAAATGTTATCTTCAGTGTTTTGAAGGGATACAGTACTTGAAAGTCCATTTCCACTCTGCAGGCTTCCTTATTGTTAAGCAACAATAAGCTCCCGACAAATCAGTAGGTTCGTGTCATCCACTTACATGCATGACAGCTATTCATTCTCTCTTCCCAGATCTCTTCAGGCCCTTTCTTTATCCTGTTGGCTGCCATGGTGAATATTGTCCAAGGATATAGTTTTAATTGTTGAAGTCATATTTCTGAATCTATATATTAGTATGAAGACTCGTGTTTGTTAAGTAGGGAAGGCCATAGGCCCCATAATTGAAAATTTGCATTTAAGTGAGCTGCCATCATGATCAAGCTAGCAGATTGGTTCCTTTCATTAAAACTCCACTACTGCTAAATTTCACCTCTTTTCTTCCTTTTGTTGGGATATTTTTACACAGCAGATTACCTTTGCTTTGGGTCAGACTTATTTGAAAATTGTCAAACTTTTAGTAGCCAGTTGTAAGACAAGGAGCATGGAACTTCAAAGATACCAAGCTGTCCTCTGTTTTATTTTCAAGATTATTCTATACAATGTCTAGATCTCATTAATCCGGAAACGTCTTACTAGAGCAACTTCTCTGTTGGCAACACACACTGGGCCTCATCATAGGCCAGATGTGTTCAAAATGTGTCAAAAACTGTAGCACTTGAAGTAAATCACTCAACGAAATGCCAATTTGTTTCTCTTTCTTGTAATATGTTTTCATAGGAAATTCAAATGCTGCTTGTTCTGTTCAAGTCAGGCATTCCTTTCCCAATCCCAAAGAATGGTTTCAGAAAACATGGTAGTAATATTTTCTAGTCAGTATTTTGAGACATTGATAGGTTAAAACTTGAAAATCAAGGGCTATGTTTTTTGAAGAATCGGGGGACCCTGAATTTTCTTTCTCCTGAGACAGGTAGTTTTAAAAAGTTGTTAATGTATTAGGTCAGAAATCTTATTGTTTTGCTAAAAAAAAAAAAAAACCTACTTTTTAAAAATTCCACATTATTTAAAACACACACACACACACACACACACACACACACACACACACAAGCAATAAACATTCCAGTTACACATTGCTACATTAACAATTTGTCCCTAAACACTGAGACTTCTTAACACTATCACTTTGTTTTGTTGTTTAGTTGGTCGGAAATTCAGGAAAGGCTCAGTTAAGCAATCATCACTAGGGTGAGAATACTCAGATATCTTTCATGGCTACTCCAGCCATCAGAAATTTAACAGGGCTTGACATCCATGATGACTTGCTCACAAGTTTGGTAGTCAATCTTAGCTGTCACCCAGGAGTTCAGTTGGGGCTATCCATTGGAGCACCAATATGACATTTTTCCATGTGACCTAGACTTCTCACAGCCAAGTGACTTGGTCCCAAGAGGGAGCCATTCAGAGCACAATTATTCAAATAGACCTAGGCCAAAACTGCAAAACTGCTTCTTCTGATATTGTTCATAAAAGTAATAGAGCAACATTTCAGCCTCCAAACTGTTACTTCCAAGGATGGCCAGACCACATTCAAAGTGGTAGAAAGGGATAATTACAAATGGGAAGAAGACCAAAGAAGTTGTGGAACCTTTTAAAACCACAGCAATGTTGGGTGGTGGTAGTGCATGGCTTTAATCCCAGCACTCTGGAGGAAAGGGCAGGCAAAGAGTTCAAGGCCAGCCTGGTCTACAGAGCAAGTTCCAGGAGAGCCAGAGATACACAGAGAAACTATGTCTCAAAAACAAACACAACAGCAACAATGTTAGCAGACAACCCATAAATGATGTAGCTAAGCAAACCTGCAAGCTATTTCCTGCAAAAACTGCCTCTTGCTAGAAAATGCTGAGAGCAGTAGAAGTTGTTTCACCCAGAGAAGAGCATGCCAATTGGTTTTCCAATATATATAAGTAACATTAAACAGAGTGAGCAGATAGAGTTACTATATATACATACATATGTACATTATACCTGCAACAACAATGGAAAAGAAGACCATGAACTTGAAAGAGTGCAAAGCAGGATATATAAGAAGATTAAAAGGGAGGAAAGAGAAAGGAGACAAGTAATTATATTAAAATTGCTTCTCTTTCTTCTTTTTTTAATGATTTATTTATTATATCTGAGTACACTGTAGCTGTCTTCAGACACACTAGAAGAGGGCATCAGTTCTCATTACAGATGGTTATGAGCCACCATGTAATTACTGGGATTTGAACTCAGGACGTCTGGAAGATCAGTCCGTGCTCTTAACCACTGAGCCATCTCTCTAGCCTGCTTCTCTTTCTTCTAACTTGTAGAAGAGATTATATATTGATAAAGTTTTCCAGTGGGATTTAAAAAAAAAAAACGCTGTTTCTTGAAAAAATGACATTGCTTTAATAGTATTCTTGGATCCAAAATTAAAGGTCTCAGGTAGTTCAGTGGGTAGAGCGTCTGCTGAGGATGTGATCCAAGCCCTGCACAAGCTGAGCAGGGGCAGACTATGCCTATGATCCCAGCACTCTCCAGGTGGGCGCAATGGGATTAGAAGTGAATGGGCAGCCTCAGCTTGCATAGCAAGTTCACATCAGTTTAGAATACATGAGACACACACGCCCCCACCGTCTCCAAAATATTAATATGATTCTATTGAGAGAAAAAGTCTATACTAATTTTTTTGGCATAAGCTAAAGGAAAGAAAGGCTAGAATTGGAGATAGAGCTGGCATGGGCCCACCTGGCGGCAATCTCCCTCTCCAAACTGCAGCCATGTTGCCTATTTTCATCCTTGAATTTGCTCCAATAGGGGTTTGCCTTGAATTGGGCCGGCCTTATGGGATTTGATATAGGAGGCGTTTGTTAAAGAATATCTTTGTGTTTTACACGATGAAAAAAGGAGAGTCAAAGTGAGTAGAGACCGAGAATGTTAGGTGCTGGGGAGGTGACACAGCACGAGAGATTTTCCACTTTCCATGACTGAAACTAGAGCCTTCTTATTCCTCAAAGGTCTGACAAAGAGTAGGCCAGAGGTGGAAGGACAAAATTTAATAGGATGGCTAAACATTTCTGAAAGTTAATTTAGTATTTGAAATTCAAGTTTACCCTGACCTACCAGGAAGATTCCTAATGAAAAGAAGAAAAGAAGGGAAATAGAAATACACACCATTTACATTTGTATCTGTCAGGGAATTTGCTAAATCTTTCACACACACACACACACACACACACACACACACACACACACACATCCCTTCAGCAAAATACAATTACTATACCAATCTAGAGATGAGGGCAGAACCACAGTGAGCTTATTCAGGCAGGAATGCCAACATCAGGCTATGATGTGACTGGGAAATCAATCTGCTGAGGATTTCAGGCTTATTTGTTAGGAAATCAATGCTATTGTTAACTAATGTAGGCTTGCTAAATTCTGCTTCTTCACCAGCCACAGAGACAACATTTCCCTATGAGTAATGACCAGCTAGTCTCTAGACCTGAAGAGAAACAGGAAAACAGTGAGAAATGTCAAAACATCTCTTAGAAAAGGTACGTGTACAGTGTTAGGTCTCTTATGGTTTAGCAGCACCTTCGTAACCTCTGCCCTCATTCCAGGTAACAAACAGCCTGCTCCACCCCTGGGTCCCAGGCCATTTTAATATAGGGAATAGATCTGGAATACCACATAATCAGAGTCATGCAGTTGGTACTTGTGGTCCAAAGTGAGGGGAGAGTAGACTCAGGTAAAAGGAGAAAAGGGTTTGAGCATATCTGGAGAAGCAGGAGTTAGGGGTTGGGTACAGTAAGGAAGATGCAAGTGACAGCATACACTGGAGGATACCTGTAGACAGGACATCTGGGAACAAGGCAGTATAAGAAAGATGAGTCATTGTCTCATTACACTGACTGTGTCATAAGCAGGAATGGTTATGGACAAAGGTGTCTACAAAGGCTAGTTTAAATAGAAGCTAACAGTAAGAGTGAAGAAATTAATTCTTTCCATTCAAATGCTGAAAAATGTCTGTCTTCCCTACTGGGAAGTGTATTGGTGCACAAGATCCAAGATGGGCCACAATCTTCCTATCTGATTCCCCCAAGCAACACTTGAGCAAGAGAGGAGAACCTTCCATAGTGGGCCCCTTGTCTGGTTTTCTAGATGCTCAAGTCCACTTCACCTTTCTCAGGTGTGAGTTAGATATCATTCTCAGGATGCCCTCAGAACACATTGCACAGCTTAGAAGCCTTCAAAGAAGTTTTCCCTCACAAAATGAAAACAAAGAGGTTCAGGTCCTTCCCATCCTAAACTCACTAAGAGTTCTCCCTGAGCAGCATCTTCACAAGCCGCCCTTCCTCTCCCTGCATTGATCTCTTCTGATGCTCTTGCTTCCAGCTGAGGGTCCCAACATCACAGAAACAGAATTTGAACCTTGTTCTGTGCCTCTTCCTCTGACTCATCATCTACTCACTGAATGTCTGTGGTCACACCTCAGCCGAACCTGAGAGAGCAAAAATTTCATTTTATTCAGCTGTTTTACAGATTACGAAACTCTTGTACAAAAGCTAGACAAAAATCGATTTCCATGCTTATTTTATTTATTTATATTTCTCTCATACAGTACATTACAACCATAGTTTCCCCTCCCCCAACTCCTCCCAATCCCTTTCCAACCTCTCCTCTCCCCCAGATCCATTCCTCTTCCATTTCCTTTCAGAAGAGGGCAGGTCTCCCAGGATATCAGTCAAACATGACATGTCAAGTTGCACAAGAGTAGGCACCTTTGGGCTGGAGAGATGGCTCAGTGGTTAAGAGCACTGATTGCTCTTCCAGAGGTCCTGAGTTCAATTCCCAGCAACCACATGGTGGCTCACAACCATCTGTAATGAGATCTGATATCTTCTTCCACTGTGTCTGAAGACAGCTACAGTGTACTTATATATAATAAATAAATCTTTAAAAAAAAAAGAGTAGGCACCTTGTATTAAGGCTGAACAAGGCAACTCAGTATGAGGAAAAGGGTCCCAAAGGCATGCAAAAGAGTCAGAGATAGATCACCCCACACACATTCCCAGTATTAGGAGTCCCACAAGAACACCAAGCTACACAACTGTAACCTATATGCAGAGGACCTAGTTCAGACCCATGTATGTTCCCTGATTGTCACTTCAGTCTCTGTGAGCCCCTATGAGCCCAGGTTAGTTGATTCTGTGGGCTTTCTTGTGATGTCCTTGACCTAACTGGTTCATCCTACCTTTTCCATAGGATTCTCTACTGTTTGGCTGTGTATCTTTGCATCTGCTCTCAGAACTTGGTGAATGAAGCCTTCTGATGGCAATTGGTTGGGCACCAATCAATAAGGATAGCAGAATAGCATTAGGAATCATTTTATTGACCTTTTGTTGGTTTTTTGGGGGAGGTCAGTTGTTGGTTCTATCCTAGGTTGGGCTATCCAGTCCCTGGTTCCTGGCCATCCAGGCAGTGTCATGGATGGGTTCCCTCTCATGGCATGAGCCACAAGTTGGACCAGCCATTGGTTGGAACATGCTGACTATATGTATCATTTTTCTTCAATCCTGGCAATTTATTTTTAGCCAGAGATCACTTTTCATCACTAAACTGATGGTTGTTTTCGAATCCCTGAGATTTGCTGAGCTAAGTACAATGGCTTATGACTTTTGCACTTCTTACTCCAGCAAAACTAATCCACAAGGAAGAGAAACCTACTGGAAAGCAAGTCCTGAAAAGCAAAACCAATTTTCACAAGGCCTGCCTTAACCACCTCCAGTGCCAGAAATATGTGCACAGAGTCACTTGCCAGTGGGGCATTTAATATAAAGGAACTGTGTTCACAAAATCATTCTTTCTGTCATTTCTTTTATTTTCATGAGACAAAGGTCTTTCTATGTAGAGTCGGCTGGCCTCAAAGTGCCTCCTCCCTCAGCCTACCAAGTGCTGGGATAATAAATATGAGCCGCCATACCTAACTGATGAAAGTTATCTTGAAACTGATACTTTCATTTTAGAGACTTTTCTTCCTTGGCCTTCCATTTTCCACCCTTAAAAAGAGAGCATATGTTTTGATCACTAGAATATGTTACCTATACAACACACATGTGTTTAATAAGTAATATGGCAGATAGAAGATTCACGTGGTCTAGTACTAGTTAATGGGGAACATGTTTTAAGGTTTCTCGTTGTCACATTTAAAAACTATGAAAATCAGATCTTTGATAATATCTATATCCCAATATATCCGAAATATTATCCTTTAAACATTCAACCAACATTCAACATGATTTGTTTAAAGATAGGGTTTTATATAACCCAGGCTTGCTGAACTCCTGACCCTGGTGTCTGACGTCCGAAGTGCTAAGATGTCAAATGTGAGCCTTCACTCCAGGCTAACATAAAATTATGTGCAGAAGAGTTCATATTTTGTATGTAAAATCCTTGAAAGGCTTGAGTTTATTCTGATGTGCTTGATCAAATTCTGGAAAATGCAAAACTCTGTAGACAAAAGAGAAGTCAGATATTCAACATTACATTCTTGAACTCATCCCCCTCTAAATGTTATATTTATGAGCAGAACCTTCTGTTCCCTTTTAATGATTTGTTAAGTCCCAAAGCATTATCTAGGTAAGCAATAAACTGCATCTCAGAAGCGAGAGTAAACCTCAGGGGACAACAGATTAGTTCACATCATCATTGAAGATATGGAACCAGGGCTCTCCAGTATTTATTGGTCCTTATCTCTTGAATCAATAGTTCTTTTCCATTTTTAATGTCCTACTGCCATTAATCTCTTCTCCTGGCCATTTTTCTTGCTCAACCAAAAATTGTGGAGGGATTCTGACTGGTTTTGTTCCTAGGGTTTTTGCCCTCTACAGGAGTGGATTGTATTTCATTTGGAGGGTAAGCCATGTCATGACTTAAAGTTTGGCAGTGTGTAATATTTTTAGACAAAAATAAATATTAATTTTCCTGTCCATTGCAGGGGGGCCTGAGTAGTAAGGTAGGATGTGGTGGCACATACCTGTAATTCAAACATTTTGGAGGTGGAAGCAGAAATATCATGAGTTCAAGACTAGTCAAATAAAATGAAGTACGCGTCAACAGCAAAAACAAACAAAAAATCCACGACTTATATGCGTTATTGTGTTAGAAAACAGCAAATATGTCATTTTAACCATGTTAAGTGTGGAATCGAGTTATAGTAAAGATGTCCATATCATCGTGCATCTTTATATGTCTCAGGGTACTGACGTATGCCCCAAGTGAGACAGGCCCAAATACTGTCAAGCCTCAGAGACTATTGAATCTGGATTCAGAAATTAGTGAGACCATAAAGAACTAGGTGCCATGAACCCTGTCTGGTGTAAAGGAGCATCCTGAGGTTACACAATGCTGTGTTACAGTTTCTACATCACTGCCTGGGTGTAAGAACCCTCTGTGCAAGGGTCAGCATGGTTTCCACAGTCCCCATTGTTTCTCATGTGACACTAGTAGCTTGAAGGTCCTTGCTTTCAGCCATCTGTAAGACACATTCGATGGTAACAGAGGTCAAATGTACCCACCTAGTTTTTTGGGGGGCCTTGAACTCTGTTATAGAGCTCAGAGATGACCTCAAACTCCTGATCCTCCTGCCTCTGCTTCCTAATTACTGGACTGAACCCAGGACTTCAGACATGCTAGGTAAGCATTCTACCAAGTGGACTACATCTTCTGCATAACTAGTAATTTTAATCAGCTTTTTTTCATCAGGAAAAAATTCTAAACTTGAAAGAGAAATTGTTTGATGATACAAGGAGTTACTGAATAGCCTACACTTCTATCTACCCAAGAGTCAACACTATTTCCAAAATATTTTATTGCCCCATAATAAAACCCTTTATCAATCAATCACTTACCACTTTCCCTCTAGTCCCCTAGCAACCACCAGGTTACTTTTTGTGTCCAAATTTACCTACTCTGGGTATTTCATATGAATATAAATATACACAGTATGACTTTGGGAGTTTAGTTTCTTAATATTACATTTAAAGCAAGCCTTACCTACAAACTAATATGCACTGTGTTTTCACTAAACTGACTTAGCTGCCCTCCCCCCTCCTCCCTCCCTGTTCATAGGCCTACCTACCCACCTTCCTTTCTTCCTCCCTTCCTTTCTTCCTCCCTTCCTTCCTTCGTTCCTTTATTTCTTTTCTTTTTCTTTTTCTTGCTTTCTTTCTTTCTTTCTTTCTTTTCTTTCTTTCTTTGTGAAAGCCTAACTGCGTAACCAGACTAGCTCTAAACTTGTGATTCCCCCTGCTTCTGCATTCATAGTACTAAGATTACAAATATATATCCTCATTTTTTTCTTTTTTTAATCTTTATTAAATTGGGTATTTCCTATTTACAATTTCAAATTTTATTCCCTTTCCTGGTTTCCAGGCCAACAACCCCCTAACCCCCCTCCACTTCTATATGGGTGCTCCCTCCCATCCTCCCCCATTACCACCTCCCCCAACAATCCTGTTCACTGGGGTTACAGTTTGGTAGGACCAAGGGCTTCCCCTTCCACTGGTACTCTTACTAGGCTATTCATTGCTACCTATGAGGTTGGAGCCCAGGGTCAGTCCATGTATAGTCTTTGGGTAGTGGCTTGGTCCCTGGAAGCTCTGGTTGTTTGGCATTGTTGTTCATATGGGGTCTCGAGCCCCTTCAAGCTCTTCTAGTTCTTTCTCTGATTCCTTCAACGGGGGTCCCATTCTCAGTTCAGTGGTTTGCTGCTGGCATTAGCCTATGTATTTGCTGTATTCTGGCTGTGTCTCTCAGGAGAGATCTACATCCAGTAACTGTCAGCCTGCACTTCTTTGCTTCATCCATCTTGTCTAATTGGGTGGCTGTATATGTATGGGCCACATGTGAGGCAGGCTCTGAATGGGCGTTCCTTCAGCCTCTGTTCTAAACTTTGCCTCCCTATCCCCTCCCAAGGGTATTCTTGTTCCCCTTTTAAGAAGAAGGAGTGAAGCATTCAAATTATGGTCATTCTTCTTGAGTTTCATGTGGTCTGTGTATCTTGGTAATTCAAGCATTTGGGCTAATAGTCACTTATCGATGAGTGCATACCATGTGTGTTTTTCTGTGATTGGGTTACCTTACTCAGGATGATATTTTCTGGTTCATTCCATTTGCCTTTGAATTTCATGAAGTCATTGTTTTTGATAGCTGAGTAGTAATCCACTGTGTAGATGTCCCACATTTTCTGTATCCATTCCTTTGTTGAAGGGCATCTGGGTTCTTTCCAGATTCTGGCTATTATAAATATGGCTGCTATGAACAGAGTGGAGCACGTGTCTTTTTTATATGTTGGGGCATCTTTTGGGTATATGCCCAAGAGAGGTATAGCTGGTTCCTCAGGTAGTTCAATGTCCAATTTTCTAAGGAACCTCCAGACAGATTTCCAGAATGGTTGTAACAGTCAGCAATCCCACCAACAATGGAGGAGTGTTCCTCTTTCTCCACATCCTCGACAGCATTTGCTGTCACCTGAGATTTGATCTTAGCCATTCTGACTGGTGTGAGGTGAAATCTCAGGGTTGTTTTGATTTGCATTTCCCTTATGACTAAAGATGTTGAACATTTCTTTAGATGTTTCTCAGCCATTCAGCATTCCTCAGCTGTGAATTCTTTGTTTAGCTCTGAACCCCATTTTTAAATAGGGTTATTTGTCTCCCTGCGGTCTAACTTCTTGAGTTATTTGTATATTTTGGATATAAGCCCTCTATCAGTTGTACGATTGGTAAAGATCTTTTCCCAATCTGTCAGTTGCCATTTTGTCCTAACAACAGTGTCCTTTGCCTTACAGAAGCTTTGCAGTTTTATGAGATCCCATTTGTCGATTCGTGATCTTAGAGCATAAGCCATTGGTGTTTTGTTCAGGAAATTTTTCTCAGTACCCATGTGTTTGAGAGTCTTCCCAATTTTTTCTTATATTAGCTTGAGTTTATCTGGTTTGATATGGAGGTTCTTGATCCACTTGGACTTAAGCTTTGTACAGAGTGACAAGAATGGATCGATTTGCATTCTTCTACATGCTGACCTCCTGTTGAACCAGCACCATTTGCTGAAAATGCTATCTTTTTTCCATTGGATGGTTTTGGCTCCTTTGTCAAAGATCAAGTGACCACAGGTGTGTGGGTTCATTTCTGGGTCTTCAATTCTGTTCCACTTGTCTATCTGCCTGTCTCTGTACCAATACCATACAGTTTTTATCACTATTGCTCTGTAATACTGCTTGAGTTCAGGGATGGTGATTCCCCCGGAAGTCCTTTCATTGTTGAGGGCAGTTTTAGCTATCCTGGGCTTTTTGTTATTCCAGATAAATTTGAAAATTGTTCTTTCTAACTCTATGAAGAATTGGATTGTAATTTTGATAAGGTGTGCATTGAATCTGTAGATCACTTTTGGTAAAATGGCCATTTTTACTATATTAATCCTGCCAATCCATGAGCATGGGAGATATTTCCATATTCTGAGATCTTCTTCAATTTCTTTCTTCAGAGGCTTGAAGTTCTTATCATACAGATCTTTGACTTGCTTGGTTAAAGTCACACCGAGGTATTTTATATTATTTGGGACTATTATGAAGGGTGTCATTTCCCTAATTTCTTTCTCAGCTTGTTTATCTTTTGTGTAGAGGAAGGCTACTGACTTATTTGAGTTAATTTTATACCTAGCCACTTTGCTGAAGTTGTTTATCAGGTTTAGTAGTTCTCTGGTGGAACTTTTGGGGTCACTTAAATATACTATCATATCTTCTGCAAATAGTGATATTTTGACTATATTGAATAAGTAGGGAGAGAGTGGGCAACCTTGTCTAGTCCCTGATTTTAGTGGGACTGCTTCAAGTTTCTCTCCATTTAGTTTAATGTTAGCGACTGGTTTGCTGTATATGGCTTTTACTATGTTAGGTATGGGCCTTGAATTCCTATTCTTTCCAGGACTTTTATCATGAAGGGGTTTTGAATTTTGTCAAATGCTTTCTTAGAATCTAATGAAATGATCATGTGGTTTTGTTCTATCAGTTTGTTTATATAATGGATCATGTTGATGGTTTTCCGTATATTAAACCATCCCTGCATGCCTGGGATAAAGCCTACTTGATCATGGTGGATGATTGTTTTGATGTGCTCTTGGATTCGGTTTGCCAGAATTATATTGAGTATTTTTCGTCAATATTCATAAGGGAAATTGGTCTGAAGTTCTCTTTCTTTGTTGGGTCTTTGTGTGGTTTAGGTATAAGAGTAATTGTGGCTTCATAGAAGGAATTCGGTAGTGCTCCATCCATTTCAATTTTGTGGAATAGTTTGGATAGTATTGGTATGAGGTCTTCTATGAACATCTGATAGAATTCTGCACTAAACCCGTCTGGACCTGGGCTCTTTTTGGTTGGGAGACCTTTTATGACTGCTTCTATTTCGTTAGGAGTTATGGGGTTGTTTAAATGGTTTATCTGTTCCTGATTTAACTTTGGTACCTGGTATCTGTCTAGGAAATTGTCCATTTCTTCCAGACTTTCAAGTTTTTTTGTTGAATATAGGCTTTTGTAGTAGGATCTGATGATTTTTTGAATTTCCTCTGATTCTGTACTTATGTCCCCTTTAAGCAAAAGTGAAGTGCAGGTTTACAGGAACTGGATGTAGATCTCCTGAGAGACACAGCCAGAATAACAGAAAATACATAGGCTAATGCCAGCAGCAAACCACTGAACTGGAGAAATGGACCCCCATGTTGAAGGAATCAGAGAAAGGACTGGAAGAGCTTAAGGGCTTAGACCCATATGAACAACAATGCCTACCAACCAGAGCTTCCAGGGACTAAGGCACTACCTGAAGACTATACATGGACTGACCCTGGACTCTGACCTCATAGGTAGCAATGAATATCCTAGTAAGAGCACCAGTGGAAGGGGAAGCCCTGGGTCCTGCTAAGACTGAACCCACAGTGAACGGGATTGTTGGGATGAGGGCGGGAAGGGGGGGAGGATGGGGAGGGGAATACCCATATAGAAGGGGAGAAGGAGGGTTAGGGGATGTTGGCCGGAAACCGAAAGGGAATAACAATCGAAATGTAAATAAGAAATACTCAAGTTAATAAAGAAAAAAAAAGTGAATGCTGAAAGGGACTGGATATAGATCTCTCCTGAGAGACACATCCAGAGCATGTCCAATACAGAGGTCAATGCTAGCAGCAAACCACTGAACTGAGAACAGGACCCCCCTGGGGGAATTAGAGGAAGGATTGAAAGAGTTGAAGGATTTGCAACCCCATAAAAACAACAATGCCAACCAACCAGAACTTCCAGGTACTAAACCACTACCAAAAGACTATACATGGACTGACCCAGGGCTCCAACTGCATATGTAGGAGAGAATAGCCTTGTTGGGGCACCAGTGGAAGGGGAAGCCCTTGGTCCTGCCAAGGTTGGACCCCCAGTTAGGGGAATGGGGGTGAGCAGTAAGGGGATGTGTAGGGAAAATACCCACAAGGAGCTAATAAAAATTTTTTTTAAAAAATGGGAAAAAAAATCTAGATCTTGCTTTTCTGGTGTGTTTGGAAATCCAGTGTTTGCTTTGGTGGGAGAATTGGGCTCTGATGATGCCAAGTAGTCTTGGTTTCTATTGCTTGGGTTCCTACACTTGCCTCTTGCCATCAGGTTGTCTCTGGTGTTAGCTTGTCTTGCTGTTTCTGACAGTTGCATGTCCGTCCCATAGGCCTCTATGTCAAGACTATTGTAGATTTGTTTTCCCTTTCTCTTTTAGCCAGTTATGGGAACAGAGTGTTCTGTTCTCAGGCGTGTAGTCTTCCTGTGGCTGGCTTTCAGCTCTCCCTGTGGGCAGGAACCCTACTTCTCCTATGTCCCTGTGTGTGGAGGGAACAGATGGCCCAAGGTGTTTTCCTCTTGAGTCAGGAATGTGGGCAGAAAGTAGTCTCCTCTGTTTTCCCAGGAGTGTCTGCCCCTCTGAAGGTCTTGCTCTCCCCCTCCCACGGGATTTGGGTGCAGGGAGCTGACTGGTTCAGTTCAGATCCGGGTACAGTCTGGACTGCAGGGCTCCTGCAGCTTGACTGCTCCTATATTCCTTTGTCCAGAGGCACTATACAGTTTCCTCTTGGGCCAGGAATGTGGGCAAAGGTGGGCAGAAGTGGCAGTCTCTCCTGCCCTGCAGTCTCAGGATTGCCCACATTTCTGGGTAATCAGCTCTCTCTCCCACGGGGTTTGGGAGCAGGGAGCTTGGGCAAGGATCAGCGAGGTTTGAGTGCCAGCTAGAAACAGGAAGTGCCCAGTCCCCCATAATAATTCTGCCTTTGTGTGTCCTGAGTCCACCATGCAGATCACTCGGAGCAGTAAAGTTGGTCTTAACCTCTGGTCTTGGGCCTGAAGTCGCTCCTCGGTGCTGGCTTTCAGCTCTCCATGAGGGCAGCAACCAGAAGGGCACTGCCCCTACTGCTCTTAGGTCCCTGTGCACAAGGGGCCCAGATGGCACTAGGCGTTTTCCTCTAGGGTCAGGAATGTGGGCAGAGAGTAGTCCTATATCCTCATTTTTAATTGCACACACCAAGTCATTGTAATTGCAATTATGGACTGGATATGGGAAGCATTTCAACACTTACTTTCTTCTGCTCCTGCTTTTCAGTATTTCTTTTAAATCCTTCTTTCTACCTCTTGGGGAAAATGACTGGATGTTTATTCAACTATTTGTCATTCACAAAACGTAAGTTTATTTAATAGTTTAACATGAGCATGAAGAAAGTACCCTAGCAAATAGAAGATAACCATAACAAATGGTCCCTTGTGCACAGGGACCTAAGAGCAGTAGGGGCAGTGCCCTTCTGGTTGCTGCCCTCATGGAGAGCTGAAAGCCAAAGTGAAAGCCAAGACCAGAGGTTAAGGACCAACTTTACTGCTCCGAGGATCTTTTGGCCGGTGGACCTAGACACAAAGGCAGAATTATTATGGGGACTTCCTGTTTCTAGGGCACCAAACCTGATCTAAGAGGGAGGGAGCTTTAAGAAATGGGCAACTGGATGCAGGGCACTTTATCCTGCCCCCAGTTTCTTCATCTTAGCATAGCCAAATTGGATCAGGCCCCAAAAAAGCTACTGTAATGAAAACTGTATGATTCAACTCTCTAGATTGACAGAAGGCCATGATTCCTTTCCCTTACTGCTTTATTTGAGCACAACTGATATTGAACTACTTAGGGTATTGCCCTGGGGGTTACAGACCATGGATCACCATTGAATGAGGAAAAGAGATGAACTTGTAACAATACACATATTCACAACCAGAAGACACATCTTGTTAGGAGAGAAAAAATACTCATCGGTCAACCTCAAATGCACCTATCCCCCGTACCGAAACTGGTAAAATGCCAACAAGAAAGACCAGCCAGAGCCCACTCCTCATGAGTCACTGCCTTCTTTGATCTGACCAGTCATCTGTGGGTCAAATGGTTACAGGATGTTTCTGGAAAGCAAAAGTATATCAAGATGAAAGGATACCGAGCTGGCAGTGCCACGCTGAACATTCGCTCTTAAACTTACTTTTAGTGTGACATTAATTTTTATTTGTGCCAACTTTTTATTAAAAAACTTCTGAAGAACCACAAAACTGAAGGAATTTCACAGTGAATACAGTCCCACCTTCTAGATTCTACCAGGACCATTTTGCTGTCCTTGTTTGATCATGTATTTACCCATCTTTTGGTTACTTCACTAATCCATTTTACTTCTTATATTTTGGGGGACAATAATATAATTATATTATTTCTATCTTTCCTTTCCTTACTCCAAAGTCTCCTGCATACCATTTCTTGCATTTCAAATTCTTATCCTATTTTTCACCAATTGCTATTGTATGTATATTTGTATGTGTATATACATACATATTCCTAATTATAACCTGCTCAGTCTGTATAAGGTTATTTGTATGTGCGGTTTCAGGGCTGACCATTTGGTACTGGATAATCAATTGGTGTGCTCTTCCCTGAGGAAGACTCTCAGAATTCCAACTCTCAGAATCTCTCAGTTGCATGTAGCTCTTTGTGGAGGGTTAATCTGTGTACTTTGACATTTCAGGGTAATTACGGACATCAGCATGTATTTCATTAGCTAGCATTGTTTTACATACCTGATTTTTTTTACTTAATAAAATTTACATACAGTGGAACACACACAATTCTTCAAGTATATATTTCCTGAGCTATAAGCAAAGCATACCAGTGGCAACTCCTATCAAAGTAGTACATATTGCATTTAGTAATTTGATTTTATATAAATATATTGTGTTAAAAGTAAAATAACATGACCCATTTTGAAGTAAAAAGCTATAGTTATTTGCTTCTTCCTAAAGTGAATTGCTTTTAATTTTCACAGGCTTATTTTAGAAATTTAAATATATATTATACATGAAATGATATTACTGCTATTTCTTAAGACTTCTATTTTTAATTATCTTTTTTGATGCTGGGGGCAGGAAGGAGGTGGATGGGAAGAGAAACACCCATATAGAAGAAGGAGAGGGATGGGGTAAGGGCTTATGTCTTGGGAAACTGAGAAAGGAAAAACATCTAAATGTAAATTGAAAAAAATTCAATAAAAGAACATGATTGGGGTTGGGGATTTAGCTCAGTGGTAGAGCGCTTGCCTAGGAAGCGCAAGGCCCTGGGTTCGATCCCCAGCTCCAAAAAAAAGAACCAAAAAAAAAAAAAAGAACATGATTGAGTGATCTTAACTCCCTAAAGACAAACTTTAATATGTATAATACAGTTTCACTTAAATCAAGTTTCAGCATTTACGTTAGCTATGAAAATATTATTCACAATAGTAAGTACTGATTCCCATTTTATAACGACTTTGATTTCTGTCACTTATGACTCATCCCTTTTTGTTTGACTTTAAATATTTTTTAATATTTTTAAATTAAAAATGTAATATACTGCTTACCAATCTGTCTCTAAGAAGCTGTGAAAATGCCTTTGACTTCTGGTTTTTGATTGTGGCCGTTTGCTTTTGTTTAGAGACAAAGTCTCACTTTGCATCCTAGGTTGGTTCCAAATGCCTTATCCCTGTGGTGGTTTGAATGGAAAATGCCCTGCCCAGGCATGGACATTGAACAATTTCTCATCAGCTGGTGATGTGCTTTGGGGAGTCAGTGCAGCCTTGCTGGGGGAAGTAGGCTACTGAAGGGCAGGTTTGGGGAGTTCGTTGCTTTGCTTTACGTGCAGTTCCCTCTCCAGCTCATGTTTGCATTTGCAGGTGTGATCTGTCTATCAGCTTCCTGGTCTGGCATCTCTCTCTCTACTGATAGCATTTCTCCCACCACTATGGACCGTCTCCTTGAACCTCAAGCCAGACTAGACTCTTTCATAAGTAAGTTACTTTGGGTCAAGAGGTTTTACCTCAAAAAGAGAAATGTAACTAATCCAGTCACCCTGCCTTCACTTCCCTCAGTGCTGGGACCATATGCCTATGCTACCATTCCTAGTTCCCTGCAGTTTAAGTCAATAGACACTGCCTCTGTTCCATCCTCAGAAACATCACTCCAAACTGTGCGATTGGTTCTCCTGGCCGGTAGCAGAGCAGTTCCCAGGACTTCCATTCATCTCTGGATCACAGATCTTCTTGGTGGTGTCTTCCTTCTTCTTGCCAGAATATATCCTGCAGTAGCTCCTTGAGGTTTTCTATGGAAGACAAACTTTACAAGATCTTACCTATCTAGAATTTGATTGTCCGTTTGGCTATGGCAGGTTCACCATTACTTTTTGTCAGAACTCTAAAGATGATGTCATTCTGTGGCTTAGTTTTCAGTGATGCCATATCAGACCATTCCGTTTCCTAATACTTTAATTTTGGAACATTCTCTGTATCCCAGTGTTCTGAACATTTGTTTATAGGCTTTGGCATACTGGTTCCATCTAGATACTGTATTCCTTTATTCCTGGGTGATGTTCTCTTATTTTATATCTTTGGTAATTTCCTCTGAAAGAACAATATCTGTTTTCTATTTTTGTAACTCCTATTGGCTGAATGTCCGACTTCTGACTCAAAAAACTCCAGTTTTATCTCTTTTTTTTGCCCCATGAATATATCTTACTAAATATTAAGTAGATTAAATTAATCTTTATTGTTTAAAAATATTAATGATAGCAGTACCACCATCAATTTTGTGTATTCAATTTTTAGATGGGCTCATACTGTTTTTCCCATGCTGGCTTCAAGATCATGATCTTTCTACCCCAGCTTCCCGAGTGCTGGGATTACAGACATAAACCATTATGCCCAGTTGTGCCATCCACTTTGGTTTTGTAGCACTTGGAGTTGAACCCAGAGCCTCACACATGCTATGCAAGCCTTCTTTTTACTTTTTATTTTGAGACAGGGCCTCAGTAAATTACCCAGGCTTTCCTCGAACTCATTCTGTAGTCTAGGGAGGACTTTAATTTATAATCCTCCTGCCTCGGTCTCCCAAGTAGTCAGGATTACAGCCTGCACCAACCCCTACAGCCATCAACATTGAAAGAGCAGCATCAGTGATTTACAAGCTCACATATTACCTTTCTAGATCCAATCGCCCTCCTTTCCCTCTTACAGATAACCACTAAATTGTCTTTCACATTTGTAGCATATTTTTCTTTGTAATTTTATGGAATGCTTCTGCATTTCTGAAGATGGCATCGTTGAGTTTTCCAATTTTTCAATTTTATAAGCATTAAATCACTCTGCATAGTTTCTGATACTTGCTTTTTTTCCTCTCATTTTATACTAAACACCCGAGATTAACCTATGCTACCATATAATTTTTACTGTATGCATAAAACTTTTGCTTTATTGTTGATGAGCTCTTGGAGTTGTCTGTTTTTTAATAAATATTGAAACACTGCTGCTCTGACTGTTCATCAGCAAATCTTCTAGCGTATGCTAAGGAAAGGAACTGGTAAGTCATGAGGGGAGTGCGTCTGTGATTGACTAGGAAAACCAAATTGTTCCTCAAAAAGGTAGTCAGTCATAAGATCTCACACTCCTGCTCTTCACATCCTTGCCAACACTTAAGCTCCTCCTAACTTTATTGTTCATCAAAGGTGGGTAAAGTGACTGACGGTGGCTTCGGTTTGCATTTGTCGGATTATTAATTAAGTCAAGTCATATTTTAGTCTATTGAAAGCTTATAAAACTACCCCACCTTCTATTTAAGTCATATATGCCCTTTTGGGAGGGGTGCATTTCTTGGTTTTTGAAATAAGGTTTTGCTGTGTAATAAAGACTGAACTCAAACTTATCATCTTCCTACCTCAAACTCATGGAGGCTAGAATTACAGGCCCCAGCTAACTGATTTGGTGGTTATAAATCTATCAAGGTTTCTATTTCTTCTTGAATCTGACTTAGGAAATTAAGCATTTCCGGGTGGTGTCTTTTGATGCACATTTCAAATTTTATCATCTGTAATTTAGAATATCATTTTTGTTGTCTTTTAAAATGCCGTAGTATCTATGGATATTCTTAAAGTGGTTCATTCCTGTCATTTTATTTTCTGGTCACTAATCTTTTGTTTTATTTGGTTTTGAGATGGGCTCTTATGTAGCCCAGATTGGCCTTGAACTTGTGACCTTCCTGCTTCCACCTCCTGAGCTCTGGGATTATAGAGATATAATTATGTCAGTTATTAATCTTCTTTCATGTTTGTACAGTTCATTAGCTTTTTCAAAGATATAGAATTTAGCTTAATCAAAACTTCCCATCTCGGGTTTCTATTCAATTACTTTGTCATTATGTTTTTTATTTCTTCTCTTTAGATTTTTTTGGATTTGTTCTGTTCTTTTCTTACTAGGGAAGTTGGATACATTGCTCTTTGTTTTACAGATGAGCTCTACTAAATAACGAACAAGCCATAATATGAACCACATACAAACCATTCTATAATACAGACATAAAACATGTTACAGTTACATTTATGAAGTTAACACAACTTTCATATTAAAAAGCAGGGGTAGATGCTGATGGTAAAGCACTCCAAGCCTTTTTCCTTGACAGACCTGAGCTCAAAAATAAAATAAAATTAAATTAAATTTTAAAAAATCCAAAGCAAAACAATAGCAAATGATCAGAAAAACAGGTGTGATTGTTGGGGGAAAAAAAATCAATCAATACAGTGGCCCATAATACCAAACTAAATGAGAAAAAAAAGGAGGTATAGGGTAATCTTTACAGATACAATAAAACATTTGCTAAGGAAATAATCTATTAATTATAAAACCTCTTGGCATCTTAAAAATAGAAGTTAATTCCTTTGCCTGGGATAAAATAGCTATAAAAATTCTATAACTAACAGTGAAACATTGAAATTATTTTCACTTAAGATCAAGAAATACTTAAAGGGTGGCAGTTATAATAACTTCTTTTGAATGTCCCACTCCACACCCCAGTGAGTACCCAAAGAAACAAGAGCATGTGGATTTGAAAGAAACATAATTCTATTATTCACCAAGGATGTCATAATCCACACAGAAAATTTTTTAAAAAGTAAGATTCTGAAGTGTGCGTGTGTGTGTGTGTGCGTGTGTGTGTGTGTGTGTGTGTGTGTGTGTTAAATCAACCTACAGGAGGCAATTGCAATAGCAATCAGCAAACACGTGAAAGAATTATGGTTCCTAAATGTATCACATAGTATAAAATAAACATGACAAATGTTATGTCAAATTTTTTATGCGAGTTCAATATTTGGCATTGTTCATAAGCAAATCTGACTGAAGGGTTTGTTGTTGATTAGAGAAGCATGATTCAAGACATTACTAATGAAGGAGAACCAAGAGCAAGGACTTGACCATTAGTGAGAACTGATTGAAGCTAATGGTACCCAATATGTGGTATACATCAATGAAAGAGAGAATGCTCAAAGGACAAGTTTCTGTGGAGGGAGACTTTGTGACTGCTCACTATTGTCACATGGTCAAGAAAATACCTTTCCTTTGTGTTTTGGCCATTTTCTATCTAAGGATCCATTCTAATATAACTTTTATTCTTTTAGTCGTCTCTCTGTGAAAATTAACATAAAAGTTGCATAAATATTTCAATTAAGACATTTATTATTTCCAGAGTGTCAAGCGCCCAGCCGGCAGCCATGAGCACCTGTCTCTACTCATAGCTGTTCCTCTTGCTCCTGTCCTGTTTAGCCAGATTACCTGAACAACAAGACTTCCAGAAATAGTGCACGACAGATGATGATCTGTCTTCTGCTAAATACAAGTTGTCATCAGCTAAGCATAGAAAAAACCTTGCTAATGTGGGCTCCACTAGCTTAAACTATGTTCATCAGTGACAAGAGAATTATCGCTTTGGAGAGTTAAGTCCAACTTGTGGAGAGAAAGAAAGATAGGAAATGTTTGGTTGAGTATGAGTGTCAAAACGAAAATATGTAATCAATAATAAAAAAGACATTTATTTCCCTGTTGATGGATACAAGAAATTTTGATGCTTTGAGTTTAATATCCATCTGCCTGACTTATGCATATTATTACTGGATATAATGGTTCTATTTTTTGAACATCATGTATTATAGTTTTTGTATTCACTGTTTTAAATCACATACATATTTACTACTTTATTTGTACTACTTCTTCCTATTCCTCCAACCCGGCATCTGAGATCATATCTTTTCTGTCCATAGTACATTCTGTACAAGCCCTTTTATGGGGAACTCTGTTGGTGCCAAAGTCTCGATATTTCTACATTTATTTTGCCTGAACTCTTTTTGTTGAGGCTGAAGGGTCGGAGTGGATTCAATTAACCATAGTCTTTTAAATTCACAGGAAATTATAGACAATAAAATCAAGATGAAGTAAGGCTTTCATTAATATACTTTTATGGATAATTTTCCTATAAGTAGAGGTACAGAAGCTCATCTGCGCTCACTTTTATCTCATCATAGTGCAAGCATCAGTTGAGAAGAAGAGTTTGCATTGCCCCTAATATGCCCCCATGACAAGCCAGAAAGCTGGTGTAGCTGGGGAAAGGTTGCACTGTGCTAGTCACAAGAGAGTGAAAGACTGTTTGAGCTACCAGTGGGTACAGACTCTGTCTTAGTTAGGGTTTTACTGCTGTGAACAGACACCATGACCAAGGCAACTCTTATAAGAACAACATTTAATTGGAGCTGACTTACAGGTTCAGATTTTCAGTCCATTATCATCAAGGCAGGAGCATGGCAGCATCCAGGCAGGCATGGTGCAGGAGGAGCTGAGAGTTCTACATCTTCATCTGAAGACTGCTAGCAGAATATTCACTTCCAGGCAGCCAGGGTGAGGGTCTTAAAGCCCATGGCCACAGTGACACACCTACTCCAACAAGGCCACACCTTCTAATAGTGCCACTCCCTGATCTGAGCATACTCAAACCATCACTGAACCTATTGTTAGGTTTACCTGGAAGGACAGATGAAATGGAGCTTCCCATCAAAGCCAGTGGGGCTTCCGCATCTCATAGCGTTGGTTTCTCTCATTCAGCTGCTTGACACTAAGCCAGTACATATAGGCTCTGGCGGATAAAGCCTGGAGATGCCACACAATGTTTTCATTGTCTCCTGATCTGGCATCTGGCCTTTGTCAATTTAAGCTGCTGCTGCCACCTAGCTTTAACTAGCAATTATCTGAAGACACAGACCACCCTGTTGGCCTGAAGAAGCAGTGGGAGCACAAAGACCACAAAGGATAAACACCCCTTCTTCTTACCTTTTTCATCTGAATTGTCTCCATTTTTAGAAATGGTGTATAGCCATTCCACAGTAGCACAGATCACTAGCAGGGTTCTCCAAACCAAAGTGGAGGATGAAGGCTTACCCAGATCAATGTGATTTCAAAGATAATTTCTGCATCCATCCAATCGGCTATTAATGAAACCCGAAAGCTTTGTTTTGTATTATACAAAGGCTTTACCAAGTAGAGATGAACTCACATCAACTGTAATGTGTGTTAAATGTTGTACATTGTGTCAATTTTACTACACACATTGGATTCTAACCTTTGGGAAAATATGTTAGTCAATAGAGATAAAGTACAAGCCCCATATATGATCTTACCTGTTGCAGTTACTACCTTATGAAAATAAGAGAGGATTGGAGATGTAGGTCAGTGGTACAGCATTTGCCTGACATGCATGAAACCCTGAATTCTTCCTTTAGCGCCAAAGACAGACAGAGGAAGGGATTTTGCTACTATATATCATTCGATGAAAATATTCATTTAATTTTAATAGGTTGTTAATAGATTTTATTCAAACATTTGTCAATTTTGATGATAGATTTTTTTGTTTTTGAAAGATAACATTTGACTTGCATATATGCAGAATGCTATTTCAACATAAGGCTTTTCACTGCTGAGATATCTTAAAATTCATTATGTATTTTATACCTGTGGTGCCTCTTAGTTTGAACTAGCCATATTTAAATCAGGTATATGTGACTAGATGTCTGCTGGGATACTATTCTGTATAGGAAAGCTCTGAGGGAAGTCCCTAGAAACTTATAGGATTAAAAAATATCCCTTATAAATCATTCTATGTTTGGAAAATTATGCTTTATGAAATTTTGGCCAGGAGCCAGGAAGACAGCTCCTAGGTAAAGTACTGACTTTAGATCCTCAGCACATCCACATAGATGACAGGCATGTGCTTGTAATCCCAGTATTGGGGACATAGAAATAGATGGGTCCAATTGGCTTTCTGTCCAGCCAGTGTAGCTGAAAGAGTGAGCCCCCTAGCCCCAGGCTTGGAAAGAGATGAAAACATAAGGTGGAGAATGATAAAGAACCAAAGCCACTCTCTGGGCTTCACATGTGCACAAGCAGGTGAGCACAAACATACACATGCATGTACACACAAGCACATACCATATATACACATAAAAGAAATGGTAGGACCATAAATACTGAGATTTTGATTTACCCTGACAATTTCACAGATGTGTGATGTTAGAGTAGAAGTGGGCTTATAAGTCACAGTTACTCCTTCTACACATGAGAAAACAGTAATCGACTTACCATTTACATTCTCCGCTAGAACCTAACTTCAAACCCCTAAACGTCCATTTCATTCTTCCTACTGTCTTTGTAGGTTCCTTAGACTGTCTGGATTTTAGGAAAAATTGTCAAATATATCAACCTGGTATGCTTATCTTCTATCTCAATCCACACTGGAAAATTCTGAGGAAATAAAATACTGAAAATGAAAAAGAACCAATTAATATATAGCAATCATGCTTACATTAAAATTTGCGCCACTTATATTATGTTCATCTTTTCAATGTGCTTATAAAATTACACACATTTCAAAGATGAGAGGGAAAGTTCATAATAGTTTACTGGCTGGGAGAAGGCTGGGGACAGGAGTACTGGCTACGCCATGTTCTTCACAGACCATTCTGTCTTTATATGTTGCTCCCAGGCAACCACTGACACATCTCAAAGGTGTACCAGAGGTGGCGTGGAACCTGTCCCTGTAGCTCTCCTCAAGACACAGCCAGAATACAGCAAATACAGAGGCGAATGCCAGCAGCAAACCACTGAACTGAGAATAGGACCCCCGTTGAAGGAATCAGAGAAAGAACTGGAAGAGCTTGAAGGGGAGCGAGACCATATGAACAACAATGCCAAGCAACCAGAGCTTCCAGAGACTAGCCACTACCCAAAGGGTATACATGGACTGACCCTGGACTCTGACCTCATAGGTAGCAAATGAATATCCTAGTAAGAGCACCAGTGGAAGGGGAAGCCCTGTCCCATAAGACTGAACCCCAGTGAACTAGACTGTTGGGGGAGGGAAGGCAATGGGGGAGGGTGGGGAGGGAACACCATAAGGAAGGAGGGGGAGGATGTTTGCCCGGAAACCGGGAAAGGGAATAACACTCAAATGTATATAAGAAATATAAAGTTAATTTAAAAAAAAAGAACCTGTCCCTACTGTCATAAACCTTCCTGTGTGTGGAAACATTTCTCCTCCACAGCCCACCTCCTCAGAAGTGTTGCTACCCCTCCTCAAGCATTCTTGTGAACATGGTCCTTTAGTTCACCCAGACATCAAAGGAAGGATGAAAAATTTAGTTACCTTTTAGTTACCTTTTCTTCATTGTGACAAAATGCCTAGAAAAAAGTAAATGAAGAGAGTAAAGGTTTATTTTGACTCACAGTTCAAGGGTATAGAGTCCACCAGGCAGGAAAGGTATGGCAGCTGGTCACATTGTATCTGTGGTTAGAAACAACAGAGTAGGCAGGAAGGAGCCAGGATAGAAAATCTTAAGTCCTATTCCTAGAGACCTACTTCCTCCAAGGCTCCACTTCCTAAACATTTCATAACCTTCCCAAATAGCACTCCTGCTGTAAGACCCCATAGTGGCTTCACATCAGGAGCGCCACCCACGGAGCACAGATTGACAAAGTGACCGCTGCAATAGCATGAGGGTATAAGATTTTTAATCCACGTACGTGGGGTTGCTCATCCACGCAGGGAGAGGCAACCCCAAACCCAAAAAGCACACAACTTTAATTCATTACAGAGGTCAGACTTCAGCAACAGGATTAGCTGGCCTATTCTCATTGGTGGTACACAGGACAAAGGATCTGGTCAGGTATTGGCTGGCCTGCTCAAAAGGCTGTTCTTGGCTCAATTAGTCACTTTCCTCATCCAGACCTACACCTGGCCTTAGAGAATCACTGGGAAAGGGCTAAATTGGCACGTCCCTTGGTGCGGGGGTGAACTGGGTGATCGGGCAGGGTCAGGATGACATCTTGCAGTTGTTCTCGGGATTTACCACAGGGAGGGGTAGGGGGTCTTTCTGAGAACAGTTGTTTTTCTTTGTTTTGTCTTAATTAATTCAGTCAGAATCTTGATCACCAAAACTTATTTCATATCACTGGACACCATGACGTCAGATGTATCTCTCAGAAAGGTTACAAGTTTGTCATAGGCATCCTGACCACCAGATGTATTTCTCAAAACTTTGTTTTTATAACTTTGTTTCTCCTATCTGTGAAACTATGAAACTTTATTTCTTCACTACTAGCTAGAGACCAAGTATTCAAACACATGAGTCAATGGGGTTATTTCTCATTCAAACCATAACACTACCATCAAACTACTTACCTAGACACATCATCTTTCTATACAGACTTTGAAGCTCCCATGGTAGGATCCCCTGGTTCTGGGTTCGAATCACACCTGGGAAAGAGTTCTTGCACACAAATCTTTCATTAAGTAGATTTAGAAATCACACCATCTGGAAGAGCAGGGTGAGGTTCCTATGCCTTGAATGGTTGAACAAATGTCTAGGATGTGTGTGGAATATGCCATTCTTTCTACTGCTTTCATATAGACATCTGGTATTTTTGTTTCCTCAGAATTTTCCAGTATGGGTTCAAATAGAAGGTAGGTATACTAGATGTGTATACAAAGGCAGTAGAGAGAATGTGATAGACATTTGGGGTATAAAGTCTAGTTTTAGCAGAGAATATAATTGGTAGTTCAGATGTGGCTTATACCTTCAATCCCAGTACTGGGAAGGCTGAGACAGAAAGATCACAAATTCAAGATCCATTTGAACTATATAGTGTGACTGTCTCAGATGATGTAATTATAATCTCAAAAAATGAAAATGAAACAAAAACAAAACTAAAAGTCAAAGAGCACTGGGAAGACAGTTGTCCGTGATCTCAGAGGCACCTTTCAGCAGAAGATTAGTGGACACACTAACAAGTGTAAAACCTAGTGCTTCCTGGGGCTGGAGAGATGGCTCAGCAGTTAAGAGCACTGACCCGCTCTTTCAGAGGTCCTGAATTCAATTACCTGCAACCACATGGGGGCTCACAACCATCTGTAATGAGATCTTATACCTTCTTCTGGTGTGGCTGAAGACAGCTACAGTGTACTCATACACATAAAATAAATGAATAAATCTTAAAAAAAATAAACTAACACTTCCTGGTAATACTAAATAAAGATAGAAGCACCCTTGAAATGTAGAGTGCAAGGCATCTTCTAGTCCCCAACCAGGAATGAATCATCCAACTTCTGCTAACTGACATCCCCAAGGAATGAATGTCAGTGTTGACCTTGCAGTGATGAACATCCATTCTGGAAACCTGGCAGAAAACTCTCGCACTCACTCTTTTCTCTACAGGAGGTTCACAGTGTGTCGCCTGACAGGTAGTCTTATTTGCATTCTCCAAAAATAAAGTCTCTGAATGAGGTTAGTGTTTCCCTGGGGAGGAAGTGTAGAATTTGCTCACGAAATTTTAGGTTACTTGAGCTGACGAGGAGGTAGAAAACACACATCACACATAGAAACAAGTAGTGCTTGTTTACCTACAAGTGACATACAGTTTAAATGTGCTTTTGCCCAAAGTTGAAAAGTAGGAGGGAATTTCCCCCTAACCCAGGTGCAATAAATTGATTAAATTGAAGACCATTATGCTATAGAATACTATACATCTGGGGCCACTTCATATGTCTTAAACAACTAGCTAAACTTTTGAGGGTAGGGAATGTTCTCATGAATGTATGTATCCTTGTATATGCATAGAATGTTTCTGGATGGATAAATAACAGTGATGGGTCCTTCCTTCCTGTCTGCACCTACATCTCCATTCATGGATGAGTGCACTCCATCCCTCCCCACAATTCTGCCTGCCTCCCAGGAGGTCTGTTCTAACCTGAGACACGAAGGTGAGACATACACACATCCCTGCCCCAATCCGCTTGCCTGCTGAGACCTTAGCAAACCCAGTAGTCATGGGCTCTGTCCTGCCCTGTCTGAGCTCTATCTTCCTTCCAGTCTGTACCTACACCTGTACTACACCTACACCACACAGCACCCCACAGCTCTGCCTGCCTCACAGGAGGTCTGCATTAACCTAAAACACACAGCTCCACCCACCTCCCCAGAAGCCTGTTTCAACCTGCGTCAACCAGGCTAGCCAACACCAGAGACAACCAGATGGCCAAAGGCAAGTGCAAGAACACAACCGACAAAAGCTAGTGCAATATGGCGCTATCGGAACCCAACTTTCCTTCTACAGCAAGCCACGGATCCTAACACACCCGAAGAGCAAGACTGTGACCTTAAATCCCATCTCATGAAGATGATAGAAGCCTTTAAAGAGGATATTAAATAACTCCCATAAAGACATACAGAAGAAAATTGCAAATGGGTAGATCTTAAAGAGGAAACAAATAAATCCCTTAAAGAAATACAAGAATATACAATCAAACAGGCAAAGAAAATGAATATAATGGTCCAAGCCCTGAAGATGAAAATAGAAGCAATAAAGGAAACGTATATGGAGGCAACCCTGGAGATGGAAAACCTAGGAAAAAGATCAGGAACTACAGAAGAGAGCATTACCAACAGAATACAAGAGATAGAATAGAGAGGTGTAGAAGACACCATAGAAGAAATGAATACATAAGTCAAAGAAAATGCTAAATGTGAAAAGTTCCTAACTCAAAATATCCAGGAAATTTGCAACACTACGAAAAGACCAATTCTAAGAATAATAGGAATAGAAGAAGATGAAGATTCCCAGTACAAACGGCCAGAAAACATCTTCAACAAAATCATAGAAGAAAAACTTCAATAACCGAAAGAAAGAGATGGCTATAAACATACAAGAAGCTTATATAACACCAAATAGATTGGACCAGAAAAGAAAATGCTCCCTCCCCACATAATAATCAAAACACTAAATGTACAGAGAAAAAAACGAATATTAAAAGTTGCAAGGGAAAAAGGCCAAGTAACAAATAAAGGCAGACCTTTCAGAATTATACCAGACGTCTCAACAGAAACACTAAAAGCCAGAAGATCCTGGGCAGATGTCATAAAGAGCCTAAGAGACCACAGGTGCCAGTCTTAACTACCATACCCAACAAACCTCTCAATCACCACAGATGGAAAAACCAAGATATTCTATGACAAAACCAAATTTAAACAATATCTTTCTACTAGTCCAGCCCTACAGAGGATACTGGAAGGAAAATTCCAACACAATGAAATTAACTATACCCACGAAAACAGACAAGAAATTAAACATCTTACAACAAACCCGAAAGAGAATCACAGACACATAATACCACCTACAAATAAAAATAGCAGGAACTAACAATCATCAGTTTTTAATATCTCTCAGGATCAATGGACTCAATTCCCTAGTAGAAAGACACAGAATAACAGACCAGATATGCAAACAGAATCCATCATTCTGCTGCATACAAGAAGCACACCTCAGCAACAATGATAGACACTACCTCAGAATAAAGGTCTGGAAAAAGGTTTTCTAAGCAAATGACCCCAAGAAATAGTCAAACTCAGGGCTGAAATCAATTATTAGAAACAAAGAGAACTGTACAAAGAATCAACAAAACCAAGAGCTGGTTCTTTGAGAAAATCAGCAAGATAGACAAACCCTTAGCCAAATTAACTAAAAGGAAGGCATGCAGACAGAGACAGTATCTAAGTTAACAAGATCAGAAATGAAAAGGGAGTCATAACAACAGAAATGGAAGGAATTTTAAAAATCATTCGGTCATACTTCAAAAGACTATACTCCACAAAACTGAAAAATCTAAATGAAATGGATGATTTTCTAGACAGCATCACTTACCAAAGATCAATCAAGATCAAGTGAACTATTTAAACAATCTCATAACCCCCAAGGAAATAGAAGCAGTCATTAAAATTATACCAACCGAAAGAGCCTGGGGCCAGATGGTTTTAGTGAAGAATACTACCAGACTCTCAGAGAAGAGCTAATGTCAATATTCCTCAAACTATTCCACAAAATAGAAACAGAAGGAACACTATCTAATTCATTCTAAAAGGCCACAAATACCCTGATACCTAAACCACACAAAGACTCAACAAAGAAAGAGAACTTCAGACCAAATCGGCTTATGAACATCAACACAAAAATACTTAATTAAATTCTCGCAAACTGAATCCAGGAACACATCAAAAATATCATTCCTCCCAATCAAGTAGGCTTCATCCCAAGGGATGTAGGAATTGTTCATTATATGGAAATCGATCAACATAATCTACCATATGAACAACCAGAGGAAATGGCATGATCATCTCATTAAATGATGAAAAGGCCTTTAACAAAATCAAACACCCCTTCATGTTGAAAGTCTTGGAGAGACCGGGGATTCCAGGTACATACCTAAACATAATAAGCCGAGCCAATATCCAACATCAAATTAAATGGAGAGAAACTTGAAGCAATAGAGGACAAGATAAGGTTGCCCACTCTCTCCCTATCAATTCAATATAGTGCTTGGATTCTAGTTAGCTCAATAAGACAACAAATGGAGATTAAGGTATTACAAATTGGAAAGAAAGAAGTCAAGGTATTGGGGTTGGGGATTTGGCTCAGTGGTAGAGCGCTTGCCTAGGAAGCGCAAGGTCCTGGGTTCAATCCCCAGCCCCCCCCCAAAAAAAAAGAAAATAAAAAGAAGTCAAGGTATCACTATTATCGGATGATATTATTCTATACATAAGTGACTCATGAAATTCTACCAGAGAATTCCTACAGCTAATAAATAACTTCAGCAAAGTGACTGGATATAATATTAACTCAAAGAAATTAGCAGCCTTCTTCTACTCAAAGGATAAAAGGGCTGAGAAAGAAATTAGGAAACAACACCCTTCAAAAGAGCCACAAATAATATAAAAGGTATCTTCATTTAACTCTAACCAAGCAAGTGAAAGATCTGTTGACAAGAACTTCAAGTCCCTGAAGAAAGAAATCAAAGAAGTTAATAGAAGATGGAACGATCTCTCGTTCTCATGGATAGATAGGATTAACATAGCAAAAATGGCCATCTTATCAAAAGCAATCTATAGATTCAATACAATTCCCATCAAAATTCCAACACATTTTTTACAAAGCTTGAAAGAAAGATTCTCAACTTCCTATGAAAAAACAAAAAAATTCAAGATAGCCAAATGAATTCTGAGCAATAAAAGAACTTGAAGAGGAATCACAATCCCTGATCTCAAGCTATACCTACAGGGCAATAGTGATTTAAAAAAAAAAAAACCTGCATGGTATTGGTATAGAGACAGACAGGCTGATAACTGTAATAGAATCAAAGACCCAGAAATAAAGCCAGATATATATAGATACTTGGTTTTTGACAAAGAGGCCAAAGCCATACAATGGGGAAAAAAAAAGAAAGAAAGAAAGAAAAGAAAGCACCTCCAATGAATGGTACTGGTCTAACTGAATATCTCCATGCAGAACAATGCATATTTAGATAGATGCATATTTCTTACTCTGCACAAAACTCAAGCCCAAGTGGATCAAGGATCTCAACATAAAACCTGATAAACTGAATCTAATAGAAGAGAACGTAGGAAATAGCCTTCAATGCATTGGCACTGGTGAAAATTTCCTGAACAGAACACCAATGGCTCAGTCTCTAAGATCAACAAGTGATAAATGAGATTTTGTGAAGATAAAAAGTTTCTATAAGGCAAAGGACACCGTCAATAGGACGAAACAGCAGCCTACAGATTGGGAAAAGATCTTCACTAACCGTACATCCAACAGAGGGCTAAAATCCAAAATGTGTAAAGGACTTAAAAAGTTAGACTCCAGAGAATCAAATAACCCAATTAAAAAGTCAGATGCAGATATGTGCCCCCAACCAGTGAACAGAAGCTGCTGACCCCTCTGCTGAATTGGGTAAAGCTTCAGGAAGCTGAGGAGAAGGGCAACCCTGTAAGAGGACCAGCAGTCTTTATTAACCTGGACCCCTGAGATCTCTCAGACACTGAATCACCAACCAGGCAGCATACACCAGCTGAGATGAGGCCCCAACACATATACAGCAGAGGACTCCTGGGTCTGTGTTCAGAGAAGATGCACCTAACCCTCAAGAGACTGGAGACCCCAGGAAGTTTAGCGGTCTAGTGGGGTGGGGGTGGGGACATCCTCATGGAGAAGTGGGGAAGGGCAGGGAGGAGATATGGGATGTGCAACAGTTGGAGGGTGGACCAGGAGGGGAATAAAATCTGGAGTGTAAAAATAAATAAATTTTAAAAAATGGGGTTGAGAGCTAAACAGAGAATTTTCAACAGAGGAATCTTAAAGGGCCAAGAAGCACTTAAAAAAGTGTTCAACCTAGGAGGCCCCATCCTCTCAGAGGAAAAGGAGAGGGAAACGGGAGGATTATGGGAGGGGATGACCCGGAGGTGGGAAGTGAGCTGGATGTAAAGTGAATAAGAAATTAAGCTTATGGTAATTTATGATAAAAAAGAAAAAGCTGTACAACCTGAGAGTCCCCCCTTTCAGATAAATGTAGCTAGGGTCAAATTGACATTAAGACAAGATAGAGGTTTGTGAAGGGGAAACCTGGAAAGAGGATAACATTTGAAATGTAAATAAATAAAATAACCAATTTAAATAAAAAGACTATCCAGCACAGTCACTGTGGCTTAGATTATAGGGAAAACCACATCATCTTTTTAACATCATAGCTGATATATTAAAATCTACACTTGCCCATGGCATATTGCTTGGTAATCTTTCACTGGTTTCTCCTTTGCAGAATGAAGTAGAAGCTTGGAAAGCTAGTCCAAAATACTGTCTGAGACACATTGTTCAACTGTTTCACTTCTCTGATCTTGGCTACCACTGCTCACATTCTGCTTGGTGTTCTGATGAAAGGACAGATCTACACAGGCTCCAGGCCTTTGATCCTTTGGAGATTGAATACCCTTTCCCTTTACTTGGCCAATCCTAATTCTCCCTTAGGATGTAGCAATGGCTCATAATCTCTTTATTTAGAGTACTGTTGCTGTGATGAAAGACCATGGCGAAAAGCAAGTTGCAGAGAAAAGGATTTATTCGGCTTATACTTCCACATAATAGTCCATCACTGAGAAAAGTAAGGACAGGAAATTAAGCAGGGCTGAAATCTGGAAGCAGGAGTTGATGCAGAGACCATGGAGGGGTGCCGCTTACTGGTTTGCTCCCTGTGGCTTGCCCGACCTGCTTATATATAGCACCCAAGACCACCATGCCCACAATGGGTTGGACCCTTCCACATCAATCACTAATTATGAAAATGCCCTCCAGGCTTGTCTTCAGCCCAATCTTATGGAGACAATTTCTCAATTAGGATTCTTTCCTCTCAGATGATTCTAGCTTGTGTCGAGTTGAAATTAAACTAGCCCACACCCCTTCTTTCAAAATATGTTTGTGTTGGTTTGGATAAGAATGGCCCCCATAGGCTCATACATTGGAATGCTTGCTCACCAGGAGTGGCATTATTTGAAAGGATTAGCAGGTGTGACCTTGTGGAGTAGGTGTGACCTTGTTGGAGGAAATACATCACTGGGGGTGGGTTTCGTTTTCTTTGGAGTCTCTCTTGCTTTCTGCTGCTTGCAGATGTGCAAGTGGAACTCTCAGTTACTTTTCCAGTACCATGTCTCCCTGTGAGCCTACCATGTTTCTGGCCATGATGACATTCTGGCCATTTTGATAATGGACTAAGCTTCTGAAACTGTAAGTAAGTCTCAGTTAAATGCTTTCTTTTATGAGAGTGAAAGACCCCCGGAGTGGGGAGACCCTCACTCAAGTTTCGGGATGACGCAACCTCCCCCCAAGAACTCACGAGAGACCATCCTTGCTGTAATCACATGAGGTTTATTGATAGTAACCAGTGCACTGGGGTCAAGACTCGTCTCTCACGCAGGGGTAGAGGAGTTCAACCCCGAGTAGCTGGGAGAAGGGGTATTTAAAGGAAGAAACCCCAACTCAAGGGGGTAGGGATGGCGTCAGTGAAAAGTCACAAGGAGAAGTTTCCTGTTTCTCAAAATTGTTTTCAAGATTGTAATCTAACTTTATGGTCAGCTAGTTCCTGGAAGAAGCTTCCTGTTATCTTACTAGGACAGGATCACATACTTCAGGGCCTATCTTATGCCCTTTTATCTTGTTCCTGGGAGAGCAGGCTCAAGAAATGTGACCTTTTACCTACTTATTGGCAGAGAGCAGGGTCTGGAATTTGAGGTGTTTAGGGCTTCTTAGGGGTGAGATAGCATTTCTAAACTTCTGACTTCTTGGCTGCATTTTTTATTCTTTCGAGAGTTTCTGTGGTCATGGTGTCTCTTCACAGCAATAGGAGAATGACTAAGATAATGCTCAATCTTCTCTACCATGCTCATTAGCTGAAGTGGATGCTCCCCTTTAGAAGTCCCACAGTGCCCTGTGCATGACAGGGTCCAGGTGAAGAAACAGAATTGATTCTGTCTTAATGGTGGAATAGTTCCTTCAATGATCACACTTCCTTGTTTGTTTGGTTTTTTTTTTTACTCTCTCAGCTGCCACTTAACAAAGCCATTTGCAGTACACTTTTAATTGCTTCCTCCCAACTCCAGGGACACTCTAGATAGCAGTCTCTAAGACATGTGCAGTGCCCTGAAGGTTTGGAGAATAATTAGGCTTCTTCGGAATTACAGAGCCAATAATATTGACAGGTTGGGTGTGGATGTTGACACTATGGCTGAAGTATCTACATCTCTGCTCATTTTAAGGCATATTTCTTCCAATATGTACTTTTCTGATAAAAATTTTAAGAATGCACACATTTTAAGGAATTAGTAAAGTGAAGGTCAGTGCCTTAGGTAATTCCTTGGGCTTTCTGGATCCTAATTGTGGTCCTTAGACCTGAGGCCTCATCTGGGGACTTGGTATTCTTGTAAATTCTTAGGCTCCTGGCTTCCTGAGTCAGAACCTCTAAAGGAAGAGCTCAGTCATTTGTTCCCAAAGCTCTCCATGGGATTTGGAGGCACCCTCAAGTCTAATGACAACTGACTTAAGAAACTTGTTTAGAGTGCACATAGGACATGGACACAATGGCTAGTTAGGTTGCTGAGAGGACACTTCAAATGTCACTTTATTTCCAATTTCAGATCTTGTGTTTTAAAGGTTTGTGGCTGTTGAGGCTTTGCTCTCAACCCCTTAAGGTGTTTCTAATATCTGTTTGGAAAAGGAACACTTAAACTAGTGAAACCAGGAAAAGAATATGACAGTGCTTCAGGCTAGGGAAGTGTGGTTGTGTAGCTAGAGTTAGCTTCAGACTTTTTTATTATTTCAACCTGTAAGAAGTATTGGTTAAAGATTGAAAAGGAGAAAATTATTTCTATTAAGACAAGTGTCACTGCGGTGTCAATTATAGCTTTTGAGTGTCATCGCAGACAGGGAAGGTGGCCACAGAGAATAAGCTCTGGAACAAGAGATAATTGTTCTCCTCCCTTTCGGTCCAGAAGGAGTTTAGGTACTGCGTTTGCTCTAAGCTCTGGATTGAACTTTGAAATTTTTTACTTCTTTTCATGAATATTTTAGGGTTCTTTTTCTTCCCTTTTCTTTACCACCCTTTTTCCAGAACCTCATTCACATTATTCATTTCTACATACATTTAGATTGAAAACATGATGTATATCTGAAAGATCCCTGGAGCGGGGAGACCCTCACTCAAGTCTCGGGATGACGTGACCCCCCAAGAACTCACCAGAGACAGGTCTTGATGTAATCAACAAGAGGTTTATTGATAGGGATGACAGAAACTAGTACACTGAGGTTGAGACTCATATCCCACACAGGGGTAGAGGAGTTCAACCTCGAATGGTTGGGAGAAGGGGTAAACCATACCGAATCACAAGGAAGAACCTCCTGTTTCTCATGATTGTTCTTTAAGATTTTAATCTAACTTTATGGTTAACCAGTTCCTGCTGTTATGGTCAGCTGCTGTTATGGTTAGCTAGTTTCTGGAACAAAGTGGCTGAACCAGCTGGTGCAATTACTCTTTCTGTGATCAACTAGTTTCTGGAACAGGCAGTTCCAGGGCCTGCTTTTGACTTCAACATTTGTCTAGGAGGCAATTTTAAACTTTTTCCTTTCATATCCAACATATACAACATGTACCTACAACATATGTAAAGACCACGGAGGTATACAATTAAATGTAGTACTTGCTTCTATTTTAATTCACTAGTGTCTCCTCAGAGGCAATTGCTCCTTTTTTAAAAAATTAAGATTCTTTTCTCTTTTTAAAAAAGTATTTGTTTGTTTATTTATTTACATCCCAAACACTGCCCCTTCCAGTCCTCCTCACACAAAAATCCTTCACCCTCCCCTCCCTTCTCCTCTAAGAGGTGGAGTACCCCTGGGATTCCCCCTACCCCTTGGTGTGCATCAAGTTTCTGCCAGAGGAACACACTCTTCCACTGAGGGCCAGACATGGCAACCCTGTTGGAGAACAAGTACCAAAGACAGGCTACAGCTTTAGGGAGAGCCTCCACTCTAGTTGTTGGGGGCCCACATGGAGACTGAGCTGCATGTCGGCAACATATGTGCAGGGAGGCTCATCCAGCCCACGTATGGTCTTTGGTTGGTGGCTCAGTCTCTGAGAGCCGCCAGAGGTCCAGGTTAGTTGATTCTGTTGGTCTTCCTGTGGGGTTCCCATCCCCTTCAGGGCCTTCAATTCCTCCCCACAACTCTTCAATAGGGGGTCCCTGACCTCTGTCCAATGTTTGGTGTCTGCATCTGTTTCAGTCAACTGCTAGGTGGAGTCTCTGAGAGGACAAATATGCTAGGCTCCTGTCTGAAAGCGTAACAGAGTATTATTAACAATGTCGGGGGTTGGTATTTGCCCATAGGATGGGTCTCACATTGGGCTGGTTATTGATTGGCCATTCCTTTAGTCTCTGTTTCATCTTTGTCTCTGCATTTCTTTTAGACAGGAAAAATTTCAGGTCAAAAGTTTAGTGGGTGGGTTGATGTCCTTCTGCCTGGCTACACAAGGTGGCCTCCTCTTGTTACAAGTGCCTACTGTTGGGCATCTTGGCTAAGGTCACCTTCATTGACTCCCAGAGGTTCCCCCATCACAGGTCTCTGGGACTTCCTAAAGATTTCCCCCACACCACCACCCCAGCAGCTGCAGATTTCCAGTCATTCTTCTGGCCCTCTCGGTCTCTCTCCTGTCTCTCTGCACACCTGATCCTGCTCTTTCCTCTTCCCTTCACCCTCCCCTCTCCCATCTACTTCTCTCCCTTGCTCCACTTCCTGTGGCTATTTTGTTCTCCCTTTTAAGTGTGATTCAAACATTCTTGCTTCGACTTTCCTTCTTATTTAACTTCTTTGAGTCTGTGAAGCTATATCATGGGTATTCTGTGCTTTAATGGCTAATATCCATATATCAGTGAGTACATACTATTCATGTCTTTTTGGTTCTGGGTTACCTCACTCAGGATGATATTTTCTAACTTCATCCATTTGCCTGCAAAATTCATGATGTCCTTGTTTTTAATAACTGTATAGTATTCCATTGTGTAAATGAACCACAGTTTCTTTATCCATTCTTTAGTTTAGGAACATCTGGGTTGTTTCCAGTTCCTGGTTATTATGAATAAAGCTGCCATGAACATAGTTGAGCAAGTGTCCCTGTAATATAATGGGGAATCTTTTGGGTATATGCCCAGAGAGTGGTATAGCTGAGTCTTGAAATAGAGCTATTCCCAGTTTTCTGAGATAACTGTAAGGTATTTTCTTAATTAGCGATCAGTGAAGGAGGGACTTGTCTATTGTGGGTGGTATCATCGATGGGATGGTGGTCCCGGGTTCTATAGGAAAGCAGGCTGAGCAAGCCATATGAAGCAGGCCAGTCAGCAGAACCCCTATGGCCTCTGCATTAGCTCCTGCCTCCAACTTCCAGCCCCATTTGAAGTCCTGTCCTGAAATGGACTATGATGTAGAGGTGCAATAAATGCAAGCTGAATAAACTCCAACTTGGCTTTTGATCATGGTGTTTCATCATAGCAATAGTAACCCTAACTAAGACAGTGAGCATGAGGTCTAGCATGCTGGTTAGTTTTTCTCAACTTGATACAAACTTAAGTCACTTGGGAAGAGAGAACCTCATTTGAAGAATTACTCCAGTTAGATTAACCCATGTGCATGTCCATGGGTCATTTCCTTGGTTAACTGAAAGCTCATCCCACTGTGAGTGGTGCCATCCCTGGGCAGGTGATTCTGGGTTGCATTAAAAAGCAACAACTGGGGCTGGGGATTTAGCTCAGTGGTAGAGCACTTGCTTAGCAAGCGCAAGGCCCTGGGTTCGGTCCCCAGCTCCGGAAAAAAAAGAAAAAAAGAAGCAACAACTGAACAAGCCAAGAATCACCATTCTTCCATCGTCTCTGCTTCAGTTCCTGCCTTGAGTTCTTACTTTGGCTTTCATCACTAATGGATTGTAACCTGAGAGCTGTAGCATGGGGTGGATTCTTTCCTCCATACTTGGGTTTTGGTCTGTGTTTTGTCACAGCAACAGAAACCAAACTAGAATGGGCAGTGGGTAGTAAGGATGGAGACAATGACTGTCAATTGTGCTGAGGCAAGTTCAGGAAATACTCAGGGCCAAGGGGCAGACTGAGGTAGGGGGGGGGACATGTGTAGCCCTAGCTGGGTATGGTTAGTGGTACTGCACCCAAACAAGATCAAAGGTGAGATGCATTCAAAGTGATAAACGAAGTCATTTTCTAACTTCTCTATTCAAAGAATCAATCTACCACACACTTGAGAATGTTTTTTAATAGAAGTGTTAAAATGAAAAGCCCCAGTCCCCAAAGGAACTGTTTCAATTTTCTACAATATGATAGGGCATGTTTGTTCATCTCTTAAGTTGGAGGCATGAGGAATTGCCCTATGTAACAGTGCCCTCCACATGCACTACATCACATTAGTCAAGCATTTCTGTCCATCACGAGCCGATAAGAGTCTTTGGGGACTTCAGAATTGTTTGTTTTATACGTCTGAGTTGCTACTGACATGTTCTGGAGAAGCTTTGACCTCGGCACAGCTCTTCAGTGACTTCTCCCCAGGCAGAGGTGAATGTAATCATCTTCTTAGAACACAAGTGGATTTCCTAGAAAAAGAGCAGCAGGGAACACCATGACCAGAATTGCCTCATACTCTTGAGACCATCTCTACGCCACCCCCAATCACTTGAGAAAAGAAACCAGAGTCCCCATCCAGAAAGTAAAGAGAGAGGCAAGAGGAGAATTACCAGGGCCTCAAAGAGCTGTCACTGCCTGTGGCCACTTCAAAGTTTACCAAGAAATACAGTGAAAAAGAAACAAGCTTTACCATGTTAGAGTTGCATTGTTATGGGATGCAGAATGATTTAATGGGCCTTAGCATATGTACATTGCTTGTTACATTTGATAACCTTAAGTAAAAGTAGGTGTACTAGACCTAATCAACCTGTTGACTGATTCCCTTCAGGAGAGTCTCAACTTGTTAGAAAGTGGGAGGATACACATTAGAGTCATTTAGGAAGCTTTAGGAGAGGCCCAGTGCTGGGATTTGTCTCTTAAAGACATTAATGTGAGTATTAATCTGGTATGGGGTCTGGGCATTAGGATTTTTCTAATTTTTCCCAGTACTTTCCCAGTAGAGAAGAACGTATGGTACTTTAGAAAGAGGTGTTTTGGTTTGGTTTGGTTCTTGCAGAAGTGACTATAAAGTAGTTCATCTTATTTGTTAATTTACTTTTGAGACAGAGTCTCATATCGTCCAGGCTGTCTTCATACTCACTATGTTAGCTTTAACTTCTTATTCTCCAGTGTCCACCTCCTGTCATGCTTGGCTTATATGGTGCTGAGGATTAAACCTAGGCCTTTGTGCGTGCTAGACATGCATTCTACCAACTGAGCATGACTAACTGGCAGATATACACAGCTTAATTTAAAAAATTGTAATTATTTGAGTTATTATAAAAGCTATGTAAACAAATAGAAAAAAAGCTTAAAAAAAGAAAAAGAAGCAGCAGCTCTCTGCTCCCAGAACCCGTGGGAGAGATACCTTACCGCCTGGTCAGGTGGGAACTCCTGAGGCTGCAGAGCAGAAGAGACCACCAACACTGCCCACCCCTGCCCACATCCCTGGCCCAAGAGGAAACTGTATAAGGCCTCTGGGCTCCCGTGGGAGAGGGCCCAGGTGAGGCAGGAGCCCTGCCTGAGAC
>NC_046172.1:31724409-31765382 GCF_011064425.1 Rattus rattus
CAACAAAAGGAGGTCAAGGGGATACAGATCGGAAAAGAAGAAGTCAAAATATCACTATTTGCAGATGATATGATAGTATATTTAAGTGATGCCAAAATGTTGGAAAAATGTTCACAAATTGACCACGACCTTGTTGCTGGCCTCCAGATTCAGAATCGGAACATGAGCACTTCTCAGAAGCCCCCTTAATGCTCCTTTAGCAAGTACCAGCATCCTATGTTAAACACTATTGATTCCACTTATTAGTCTTGCCTCTTCTTACATTTTGTGTGCATGGTAGTAGACAGAAGCTCTTACTTCTCTCACTAGACATGATTCCACAATGTTGATTTGTTTTTAGTCTGAGACATGGTTCCTCTGAGTACTCTGGGTGAAGGGCAAATAAGTGTCCTATGCAACTTCCGCCTGGGACCCAAGGCTTCACTTCTCAAATCATGCTCTCCTGTCAGCAGCAGAACAGACCACCAAAGAACTGAAACCCAGAGATCTTGGGGCCCAGCCTGGAGAGAGCTTCTGAATTGTCATTGCCATTTCAATAAGACTCCAAGGTGAAAATCATGCACATTAGAATTCAGAAAGAACCATTATAGATGATCATGTTTGTTAATTGTTTCTACTGCATACAGTAGAAACATGGTTCAGAGGAACCATGTCTCAGACTAAAAACAAATCATTCTTTTTGCTCAGTTCCATCTGGTGAGGAGAAAAGATTTGAAAAAGTGTCAACCTACTGGCCTAGGTATAATCATGACAAAAGAAGGCATAGTTTAGCTTCTCAAAATCACCTTTATATATTTCTGTGATGCTTGGTTTTGACTGTCAGCTCCTTTTTTTTTGTTTTCAATTCCTTCTTTTTATTAACTCATACACAACTACTTGTCTTCTGGCTTGTTGAAGCAGTCAGTCAGACAACGCTTGCCACAGTAACGCCTGTCAAAGTGCCTACCCGTGACAACTCCAGCACCACGTTCATCAGAAGAACATTCCCGACGAAGTCGGCTGATTTTGCCATTTTCATCCACCTTATAGTATTTCAGCACAGCCAACTTGACCTTCTTCCTCTTATGCTTGTTTTTCTTTGGGGTGGTGTAAGACTTCTTCTTCCTTTTCTTAGCACCACCATGAAGCCTCAGCACGAGATGGAGCGTGGACTCCTTTTGAATGTTGTAGTCAGACAAAGTACGGCCATCTTCCAGCTGCTTACCAGCAAAGATCAACCTCTGCTCATCAGGAGGAATTCCTTCCTCATCCTGGATCTTGGCCTTTACATTTTCTATAGTGCCCGAGGGTTCAACCTCGAGTGTGATAGTCTTCCCTGTAAGGGTCTTCACAAAAATCTGCATCGTGGCGGCTGCTCCACCCATGATGGCGGATCGGAAAGGAGACTGTCAGCTCCTTTATTCCCTTGTTTTCCCTTTATTCCTTTCATTGGCAATCTTAGCAACTGTGCCTAGGAAGTCTGACCCATTCTAAAGCCACTCAGGTGACGAACCCATGCAGAACACACTCAACAGTGCCAGGAAGGTTTCATTGTTGTCATCGTTGTTTCATGTACTGATAAACACCAGCCCAAGAACCTGAGACAAAGAAGATAATGTGCTATGTGCATTACTACATCAGACATATCCCTGTGGACTTTTTTCCTTAAGCCAAGGGTGAAATTTAGTGGGCACTTCCTGGGTACATGTGGTTTAGGAAACGACAGTCTATCCCCTGCATTGGTTTTTGTTGGTTTTTAATGTTTTCTCTGTGTGTAGCCCTGGATATCCTGAAACTCAGTAGAATAGACTTGCCTGGCCTTGAATTCAGGAAATCTGCCTGCCTCTGCCTCCCAAGTGCTGTGAATAATATCCCTGTGAACTTTAAACATTTCCTTTAACTTCAAGAAGCTTTCAAAGTTCCCTCACTTGGATTCTCCTCAAATGAATCAAAGATGTGAAGGGAAGCCACTAAATTCCTCAAGCATGCACCAAATCATACAGCTATATACCCCTTCCCTTCAAGCTCCCTCCCAATGTTTGTGTGTGTGTGTGTGTGTGTGTGTGTGTGTGTCTGTCTGTCTGTCTGTCTGTCACTTGCCCCTCCCACATACTAACATAAAGAAAAGAGTGGGTCAGGGAGGCATGAAACCACCCCCTACTCTAGGTAAGGATAACCCAGGTCCTTTGCCTTCAGGTGGCCTAACTTCCAGAATTCTCCAGACTGCACGCCAAGGTCTACAGTGGTCACTGACTTTGAAAATACCCTGTTTCTATGGCCTCCCTGCTACCTTTCCACTTCCCCATTCTCCATCTGTATCTCTTGGGATCACACCCTAAATAAAGCATTTGCTCTCCAGTTAGGCCCTTCAAGTTATCAGATGAAGGGACCAAATACTAAGGCAGGTTTTTGCAGTGTCATTGAGTCAGGAAGTGCTTTTATTCATTTTTTATATTTCTTTTTGTTCATCTTTATTAACTTGGGTATTTCTTACTTACATTGCAATTGTTATTCCCTTTCCTGGTCTCCAGGCCAACATCCCCCTAATCCTCCCCTCCCTTTCTTATGGGGTGTTCCTCCCATCCTCCCCATTACCACCTCCCCCCAACAATCACGTTCACTGGGGGGTTCAGTCTTTGGCTTTTATTCATTTTAATGTACTCCCATTTCAAGAAAACCAGGTCCACCGGCATTTCCTTCAGTAGTATGACACTATACTTTCAGATGGTTGAAAATAAAGCCAGTGAAGGAGAAAAGTTCTTCCACATCACCTGGCTGCTTGGGAATCATGTCCACAGGTTTGCTTTCCTGGGTCTGCGGCAAAGTGGGTTCTGGACCTTTTATACTCTCCTCAAGGTGCTGTATCTCTGACTTTTGCCTCTGAATTTGGCCATATCCTAGCTGCCTTCTGTTTTCATACTCTCTTTAGGTTTCCTTTTTGGCTTTCTCTCCCGTTCACTCTGCTAAGCTCACTGGTTCTCAGCCTGTGAGGTGCAACCTCATTGGGGGTCAAATGGGATCATTTCATGTGGGACACTTATCAACTTATCAGGTATCTTGCATGTCTGATTATTTGCATCAAGATTTTTAACAGTAGCAAAATTGCAGGAATGAAGTAGCACCAAAATAATGTTATGTTTAGGGGTCAGCACAACATGAGGAACTGTATTCAGTGGTCACAACATTAGGAAGGTTGACAACCATTAGCCTAGATCCCTGGAATGAGGAGACTTTCTTGGACCTTCGCTTTACTAAAGACCCACCCATAACATTTTATTTCAAGTCTATACCAAACTGTATATTAATAATCACCACTCCTCCTTGCTATATTCCTAGCTGTGCTTTCATTCTCCAGGTGGGAAGTGGGTTTGAACATTGACATATGTTTCTGAGTGCATTTTAAGCGATTTCGGGGCTGTCTTGTCTTGTCATTTCTCAATTCTCGTAAGTGTGATGAAATGGAACTTTTCCCCTTCAAGAACTGGGACTGGAAAATCCCCTTCCTGTGATTTCTCTCATGTTTGGCATTCTGTACTGAATTGCTTATAGTTATGATGGGGGACCTCTGCCAGGCTATGATGCCCTGAAGATGAAGTGGTCACATATCTGAGTTTCTTGGGTGACCTAGTTAGAGAACCTTAGACCTTTGGACTTGGTATGTTAGGTTACACCAAGAGGGCTACTTTTTAATGTAAATAACTGAAAACATCAAGAATGGATGGCTAGCTTCTCTCTAATTTTGGAAACCGAAGAATACAGCTTTTAAGTTACCCATCAGAAAAAAATATCATAAGCTGGATGGCTTAAATAACAAACATATTTACCATACGTCTGGGGACTGGTCAAGATCAAGATGCTAGCACAACTCTAGTGAGATGTCTCATCCTGGCTTTTAGATGGCTTAGCTAATGTCTCATAGTGTTTTCACTTGAGGGAAGACAGACAGAGGGAGGGAGGCAGAAGATGGGGAGGGCAAGGCAACAAGCTTGTTCCCACTTCTTATAATGCCACAGTTCTATTGGAGTAAGTCCCCACCCATATGACCTCATTTAACCTTAATTTCCTCCTAATCCCCTATCTCCAAATGTGATCACATTGAGAATCAGGGCTTCAATATATAAATGGTGTTAGGCTCAATTCAGTCCTTAGCAGCAGTGGACCCAGCTCTGTAGTTTACCACAAACCCCACCAGTATCTTACCTATTTATCTGACTGAAGCCTGAAAAGGTCATAACTTGAGATTCATTAATTTAAATGTGTTGTTTCGAGGGCTGATGTAGGATAGGAGGCTGGTAGAGGGGTAACTGGGAAACAGGATATCATTTGAGATATAAACAAATGGAATGATTAATAATAAATAGATAGATAGATAGATAGATAGATAGATAGATAGATAAATAAATTGGCACAGAATCTGGCTGATGTGTCTCCATATAGCCTACCTCCATGAAGCCAATTGGGGTTTAAAATGTGTGATGTCACCAACTACCTACAGGTTAGAGCCAGCCCTGCCTAGAGGAAAGACAGACTATAGACAGACTCAATTTTTCTGGGGCCATCTGTTAACTGTTGGTAAGAATTATACTAGTTACTCTTCAGAGTTATTTTCTTATCCATTCCTGCAAAAGAGCCCTTGCAATAAAATAATTTAGTACTTCGCATGGTTGGATATATAAGAAAGATTTGAGGGGCATTGTCTTTTAATGAGGCATCATACTGACTCCATGCAAAGAGTTCAAAAGGGTTCATCCAGTCCTCTACCAACTAGAATTCTTCATCAAACAGTAAATTATGTGTAATGACAACCGATATTTGTATAATGGTGCTGTGAGCTACTGAAACTTAAAGTACTTTTTGAAATGTCAAAGACTAATTATGTGTGGGGTAATTTTCATATCAAGTTTGATTGTGTGAAACTCATAGTGTTTCTAAACAATAATCTTTATCAAGTACAGAATTTGCTTTGGTAATTTTTCCCCTGCTAGAATCACAATTGACCCAAAGTACAGTAAACTATGCTATCTTGTGGCCATCGCTGCTGGAATGAGCTACTTGTAGATAGTCAGCGTAGGCAATCAGTAACATATCTGCATCAGGCACTTGGCTCATGCACTGATATGGGCTTTGCTGTCTGGGGGCTTGTTGATGCTGGGTCAGTGCTTGATCACTATCTACTAAACAAAATATGTCTGGAATTCTATCCCCTTTGAGGTGGTTGTAGCTACCCTGACTTTGCATCCTCTCGTATATGATCCTGTATATAAACATACTAATGAGCACACAAAAGAGCACACGTGCATGCATGCGCATGCGTGCGCGAGCACACACACACACACACACACACACACACACACACACACACACACACACGCACAGGCAACTTATCAGGGTCTAGATCTCAGAAGATCTCCTTCCCTCAGCAACCATCAGTTAGGGTTGGAGCTTCATGAGCCCCTCCTCCATCTATGCATGGCAAGGTTTAGATTGATGTCATGCCAGTTTTGTTTCCTTGGTTGTGATAAAACGTCCTGACAGAAAGCAACTTTGAGGAGAGAGGTTTTGTTCTTGTTCACAATTCCAGGCTATAGTTCATTACTCAAAGGAAGTCACAGCGGCAAGCGCGAGACAACTGCTTTCGAGTTCCATCTACAGTCAAGAGCAAAGATAAGAATGAATATGCTTCTTGCTTGTGTTCAGCTCAATTTCTCCACTTTTATATAGTGCAAAACACCCTACCTAGGAACTGATGTTGTCCACAGTGGGCCGGGTGTTCTTACATCAATTAACGTAATTAGGACATCACCTACAGATGTGCCCATAGGCTAAACCAATTTTGGCAGTCCTTCATTGTTCGATCTGATTCTAGGTTGCGTGGAGTTGGCCATTAAAATGTATCATCACATGGTCCTTTTGACTGTATTCTACAACTTTCAATTTATTTAAGATCCTTTTCAGCCTCATTGCTAGATATAGTTCCAGTTTATTTCTGTGTTCCTGGCACACTCCCACTGAACAACCAAGTGCACTTCTGGCAGGAGAGAGGAGGTACTGCTCATGTAAACACACGCACACACATATAGACACACATACAGACACACACACACACAAACACACACACAAACACAACACAACACACCATACCACTATTATATAGTTCTCTTAACAGAAACTAAATCAAGCCAATCATTCATTTAGCATTTAACTGGTTACTTTGGAAATTTTCAAAATTTTAGTTCTCCTATATGCTCACAACCTATAAAACTGATTTGAAAATATCCTTCTTTCTCCCTTAGCACACAAGGAATAGCAAAACTGATTATGCTTTTATCTGCAGTAATAGTCCCTGTGTCATCGTTTTTCTTATAGGCTTGCCCTAATTTTGCTTTCATCTCCCAAGAAGATCCCCAGTTTCTTCAGTTTCTTGACCCATTTATGCCTGTATACTTTTGAGCCATTGATAAGGCTCCTATTGTGTGTCAGCCACTCTTATCATTCAGCTCCTACTATGTGTCAGTGTCAAATACTGGGACCTCAGCAGTGAGCTGAGTGGACAGAAGCCATACCTAGACAACATGGAAAGAGACAATAATAGTTCAGAGAAGTACACAGTGTGTTGGATGAGAAGGACTTCTGTCTCATTAGGAAAACAAATCAGGAATGAGGTACAGAGAGTGTTGAAACTTTGTGCTTGGTCAGAGCATGTCTCTAGGCCAGAGGTTAGCAAACTCTGAGCTGAGGAACTCCACTGTTTCTGTAGATAGAGTTCGGTTGGCACACAGACAGATTATTCATTTACAGATTGCTGCTGGCGCTTTGATGATGTCTCCGCAGAGTTCAGTGGACATAGCCTACACTGTATGAACCACAAAGCTGTTAGACTTTTGATGGGAAATGCCGTTGGATCCTTTTGCAGAAAAGTGCAAAGTTTTGCATTAGGTAGCTCTAGGGAACAATTAACTGCATTGTGCTGTTCTGTTTCTGAGGAACTGTCCCAAGCATAGACAGTAGAATTGAGGTGAGGTAGGTCTCAGGAGCTCTGTTTCCCAGGTGACTGAACTGTGGCTTGTCCAGGGTTGCTTGTGTTGTAGAGTAGTAATGTTTAATTCCAAAAGCTGTTATTTTTTCTGCCTCCAGTTCCTACTCCCCAGGGGTAAACAGAGCCCAGGTTTTACCCCGAGCAGACTCCTGGCCTAGGAAACAGGAAAAGCAGCACTGTGTAACGTCATAGGCATGGACTCTGAAGCTCTGATGCCGAGTTGAAGCACACACTCGGGCACTTGTAACTTAGTGATCTCAGGCAAGTTCCTTAACCTCTCTGAACCTTTCTCAGTTTCTTAGTCTATAAAGTGGTATCTTCGTCTGTCGTAGTACACTTGCTAGATAGAGTGGTGATGGCAATGTGACCTGATTTGATAAAGACACTCTGATTTCTGTCTGTATTTACCTCACTTGGACTCTAGCTTGCACGTTCAGTTATAGGAATGGCTCATTGTAGACACTGAGTCCATTAGTACAAATGAAGCCAAGGCCTAGCTGTGTTTTGGTTTTTGTTATGTTCTGTTTTTTGCCAACATCACGTTAGCTCATCACTCAGTTTTCTTTTGCCCTGTTCATGGGCTCCATGCAATGGAATCTGATTACTAAAGGGATCACACTGTGTGGCCACAGGCCATCGAGGATCCCTCTTTCACTTTGAAGAGCCTTTGCCAGAACCATTTGTCCCTCATGTGTCCTGGCACACTGTTAACCTCCTGCTCTTGGCCCCAACGTCATTTGTTCACCAAGATTTTTCTTGTGTTTGCTGCACCGCCCCAACTCAATGCTCCATATCTACTTTCTTGCATTATATTTTATCTTAAAAAAACACAGAGATTGGTTTGTTTTTATTTTTGTGTGCATGGGTATTTTTCCTGAATAAATGAATGAATGAATGAATGAATGAATGAATGAATGAAAGAATGAATGAATGTCTATATAGCCTATAGGCACTGTGACCATGACCATCAGGAGAGGATGTCAATTGTGAGCCACCAAGTAGGTACTAGGAACCAACCTAGAAACAAATGCTATTCACCTTACTGTGTTCTCTCCTGCCCTACATCCACAGAAAAAAGCAACAAAATGAACAAATGTATCTCAGCAGACAATGGAGTCTTATTGTATACCAAATAGACAGCAAGACAGTAGTCACACACATCCCTATCCCTATCTTAAAGGGAGTGTATTTTTTAGGCTAATTGTTAACGAGTTCAACAGCCTACTAACCCAGACCACTTCCTAATGTTCTGTAAGTACACACTGAACTCTCTCATCTGATTACCTAAGGTCCAAAATGGCTTCAAAGTCTGAAGGGTTAGTTAGTTAGTTTGTTTGTTTGTTGAGTGTCTACAAAAAGTTCAAAGTGTTTCAGCTTTTGCAACATTTCAGATTTTGGGGTCTACGAATGCTAAACAGGTAAAAATCTGTGCAAATAAAATCAGTTCAAAATAACTTTTAAAAAAAATGATGCACTTCTAGACCCAAGCAAGCCAGGCAAGAGATGCTTAACCCATATTGTAATTCTGGATTTGGGAGGGGGGATAAAAACTTTCTTCTGCATAATTATATCTAAAACTTAATGTGGAAAACCTTGAGAGAGAAAACTTATGGGAGATAAAAACTAATTAGAACAAAAAAAAATGTAATGAGAAGTACAAAACTTGATGAGAGAAAACATCGATGTCTCAGTCTAGCCTAGTCTAGAGTGAGGGCAATAGAGAAGAAAGAATGGCGAAACGGAGTGTTCTCCAGCTTGGAGCTGATCTGATTCCTACCAAATTATGTCTTAATAGGAACGATCATATGTGCCACACTTTTTTGTACTAATTTCCTTTGTACTAATAAGCATGTGCTATCTGTATCATGGCTTCCTGTAATACTATAATTAGCCTCTATGTGTTTACTTCATGGCCATCTTGAGGACTTGTCTCCATTTACATTGCAATTTGTTTGAATGCCTGCCAGTGTGGGCTGTCCAGAGATTGCACAGTTGTGTCCCTTTTGCTCACCAGTGCGTTCCTAGTGCCTTACATAGTACCTGGCACGTAGTATTGACTGAACAAATATTTATTGTCTGGGAATGAGCCCAAGCGTGACACAGTACTTGTATTCCATGCAATAGTGGAGTCCTGCTGTCAGGTTCAGATTGGGGATGAGCTGGTTGAGGTCCCTAGCAGTATTAGAGAATGAACCTCTTCTTCAGTCCCCAAATTCCTCTTATAAAAAATATAGACTTCAGCCATCTGAGTTGCTTTGAAGTATAAAAGCCTTTTGAGATAGGGTCTTCACAGTAAGGATAAAGCACAGAGAGTACCTGTAAGAGAGTATCAGTAAGGCAGGAGTGGAAAAAATGGGCATGAGGAAGGGGGGTCATCAGACTGCTATATGAGGTGGGCTGGTCAAGGAGGAAAAGGAGCAGGAAACTGTGAGCATAGTAGACACAGTCATTTCTAGATTAGCACAGTTTCACCCGCAGGGTATAAGCAGGTGTGAAATGGTCAGAAAGGTGTCTGGTTCACCTAAGCAGGCAATGATGATGACACCGACAGCTATGGACTATCCATCAATGCTGACCTGATAATGTTCCCTTTACTGACTGACTCCCTCCGTAGACCAGCTTTAAAGACACAAAGATGGTGACGATATCCAATTTATGGGTAAAGAGGCAGAGGTAAAGAGGCAGCAAATAGAAGTAACCACTTTATCCTGTAACGTGTGATGGGCTCAGGTTAAATATCAGTAGTAATTGTTATGACTTAGCACAAAAATCAGATCGCATCTCTCCATCCCTCTTGTTTTCTGCATACAGTATTAATTGCATGCAAATAGGCCTTAAAAATCTTGTAGATGAGTTGGCATTATTGGATGGGGAGTGCAGCTGATTGGTCGAGCACATGCTTTACATTCATGAAGCCCTGGGTTCAGTCCTCAGCAGCACACAACAGCAGCAGCAGCAGCAGCAGCAACAACAACAACAACAACAACGTGGCATTATTTTATAGAATAATTAAAGGCAGTGTATATTACTTATGGAAAGTGAGTTTTAAAAGTGGCCATTTTGAGATATCACAATGAGATATTTGGTTTTACTTGTAGGTGCATATTACATGTTATTCAGACAGAACTATTTCCATAGGAAGTAATATCGTCAATGTCTTGCTAAGTACAAAACTGATGATCACTACATTGAGCATTTACTATGTACCAGGGATTATCTATATGTTCTAAATGTAGCGATACACGTATATGTCTAAACAGCCAGGAGACAGATACTGTTTATATTACCCTCATTTTATAAATGAAGAAATGGAAACACATTTTGTAGATGAGAAGCTCAGTTCTTCACCTGAGGTTTAGGGACAGCAAGTGGCAGAGTCACAATTGAAATTCAGGGACTTTTACGCTCCTTCAAATGTTTTGCCTTCACTTTCCCGTTTAGCCATAGAGTTGCAGCTTTCCTGTGGTTAGTACTTAGTGACACTCACAAGGATCTATAAAGTTACTGTATACTCCTTCCTGAGAACTGCTGTCACTTGACATCCCCATTTTGACCTGCGGCTTTGGTTTGTGTTTTTTTTAGAAGGCTTTTAAAACATTTCACATTTATTTTTATGTTTGTGTATGTGCTCGGTTGTCAGTATCCACACATTATATTACTGAGTGTATGCCTGCCAAGGTCAAAAGAGGGGGGCAGCCATGAGAGGCTTCCACCTCTCTGAGGAGACAGGAAGGGAGTAATGGGGGCAGGGCTATGTGAGGATAGGACTGGGAGGAGAGGAGGGAGGGGGTCCGTGGTCCAGATGATAGGTAGGTAGGTAGGTAGGTAGGTAGGTAGGCAGATAGATAGATAGATAGATAGATAGATAGATAGATAGATAGATAGATAGATAGATAGATAGATAGATAATAGGATGTCAAATACCCTAGACCTGGAGTTATAGGTGGCTACGAGCTGTCACCATGTGGGCGATGGATGCCAACTGTCCCCAGGTTCTCTGCTAGAACATAAAGTACTCCTAACTGATGAGGCATCTCTCGCTCCTAAGACATTTTTGAGGCAGAGTCTCACTATGTAGGGCATGCTGGCCTTGAAACTTACAACATTCCCCCTGCTTCAGTCTTCTGAGTGCTGGGATGACAGAGACCACCATCTCTGCAATTACTCTTTTGGAGCCTCTTTGTGCTTTGCTCATGTCAGACAAATGCCGTACCATGAGCTGGACCCATAGCTTTTCATGCCCATACTTTCCAAAGAGAAACTGGAAGGCAATAGAAACACTGCTCTTCATACTCAGGCTACACTTTTCTTGTGTTGTAAAACTTTTCATCTGTCCCTGAGACTAACCTGTATGTGTGACAAGTATGATTTTTATGTTCTCAGCCTTCTGATTTATCCTTTGAATTCTAGTTTTACCAATAAACTATTTTTGCCCTTCCTTATGCTGAGTAGCCAAGTGTGGTTTGGTAATCAGGTGTGGGGTCAGAAGGACCCTGTCTCTTTATGTGCTACCCATAGAGAGTGGCCTTCCTGCTGTGATCCTTACACTTCAGCTAAGGTACACAAATGCCACCTTTCTCCCCTTGCAGCCTATTCAAGGGAGTTACAACCCTTGGAACTGACACCCAGTGCACCTCCCAGTTCACGCAGTCTTTGGGGTATGGTGTTGAATGATTCGCTTGGTGAAAAACTCGAATTCATTCAGTTGGGTCCTGTTTTCCCAAAGTATCTGAGGAGTCAGTCTTTTACTGCAAGAGAAAAAAGTTCCACACCAGTTGGAACACCTCAGGTTTGGAAAGATCGTTTTAAAAAGTGCCGTGAAGCCACCCATGTTGCACCGGTGCTGGGGGTCATTTAGGAAAACGCAGCGTCCAGACGCTTGTGGGTGGTAGGAATTTTATGGTCTGTTTGTGAGTCCAGTTTTGCAATCTTCAGAGGACTCTGTTTGGGCTGTCAATGAGAACCATTGAACCTGACAAGTTGCTGTTTGCCAGGTCTCCTGGCAAAACACACTGACAAATCTCAGTGCTGGGTGGGTCAAAAAGGATAGTACTAAAAAAAGAAGAAAATGGATGGCCCTGCTTTGGTGTGAGGCCAGAGCTTGATGCTACAGCCAAGTTCCCTGGTGATAGAGGAGTTTCCACTGCCGGAGGCTTCCCGTTCTGGCTTTCTCCACCCAACCTTACACCATCCAGTATTAAAAATAACTCCACTTCCGGTGTAGCCACACAAGATCAGTTGAATGCCTTGTAAGCAAAAGGAGCAGGTAGTGTTGATGCTTTAGCAGAGCCTGTCCTTGATGAGAGAGGAAGAAAACGAAAACAAAGGGATGACCAGGCCACAGCTGGGAGGATTTCCCGGATGGGTGAGCTGAAGAAAATGGTGTTGCCTTCTCCCAGTTCCCACAGCATTCTGTGCCCCAACCAAATTCAGCATTGACTGCCAACTGTGCCAATTTTGGGTTATTGATACTTGCTTTATTTTTGAGTTGTTTCTTATAAACTTGTATGAAGGGGAAAACCTGGAAAGTGATGGTAGGCCGTAGGGAAACTGTATGATTGTGAAAGGCAGTAATATTTTGAGGCAGTGTCCCATATAACCTATCCCAAATAGCCTGGAAATCGTGGAACCCTGGGATACTGAGGGGACAATGATTGGTAGGGGTTGATGATTAGGTAGCTAGAAGGGCAGAGGGTGTACTGGAAACTTTGTTGGACTGGGCTCTAATGCAGCCCTCACTACTAGGTTTCTCTGAGTCTCCCTTGGATCAGGAGAAGTCTAGGCAATGAGCAGCACCCATCGTTAGCATCATTTAGTTATTTTCATCATTACTGTGGCCAAAATACCTGATCCAAAGCGATTGGAAGGAGGAAAGGTTTATTTGGGCTCATGGTTCAGAGGCTAGAGCCCATCATGGCAGGAAAGGTATGGTGGCCTGAATGGCTCAGAACCGTGCTGATGGGGATGCCTATCATTTCCTGGAGATCAGGAAACTTGAGAAAGAGGAACATCGGTTCTCAGCCTGCTTTCTCCTTGTCTACTTTTATTCAGTCTGAGACCCGATACAAGAGGATAATGCCACCTAGATCCAGAATGGGCCTTTCCCCCTCAATTCTGTCTGGAAAAGCTCTCACACTGAAACCTGTGCCTCATAGATTTATTTATTTTATTATTTATATGAGTACAGTGTAGCTGTCTTCAGACACACGAGAAGAGGGCATCAAGTCCTATTATTTTGTCTTTTTTTTCCCCTGGAGCTGAGGACTAAACCTAGGGACTTGTGCTTGCTAGGTAAGTGCTCGACCACTGAGCTAAATCCCCAACCCCAACATCGGGTCCTATTACAGATGGTTGAGAACCACCATGTTGCTGGGAATTGAACTCAGGACCTCTGGAAGAGAAGTCAGTGCTCTTGACCACTGAGCCATCTCTCCAGCCCAAGGTGTTTCTTAATTTAATCAATTTGGCAATTGAAATTAGCCATCACAGCATCCAACCCAGACCCAAGTCCTATCACCACCACCACCTTCTAAGCTGTCACTGTCACTTACCATTAATACCATCATTGTATCTTCCATTGCCCATAGGCCAAATTCTGAGAACTTCCTATTTCTGTAAGTCATCTTATAACTGGAATACAGCCATATCCATTTATTTACAGATTGTGGGGGGTATGTACTGCAGTGGCAGGTTGCATCAGAAATACCACAGTTCACAGCTCACAAACCTGAAAATATTTATAAAGAAAAGCTTTATGATCCCCGATACAGAGAAAACCATTAAACATACAATTATTTTCAATCTTCACACTTTCCTGAACTGGAGCCCCCATGATATTTTAGATATACTATGTAGCCAAATCTGAGTCTCCATTTTCTTGATAATATTTCTGACGTGGTGTCGCTGCTTTATTGAACTGCTTAGACATGCTTCTACCTGTTTGAAAATGGAGCACAGAAAGCCCAAACTGTACCCCCACTTCTGCTCTAGTGTCTGCCCATTCACTTACCTCGCAATAGCTAATATGATCTTGTGAAAGTGAGGCTAGGACCAGATTACCCATGGTGCAAAATCCTTCAGTGACTTTTCCATTCTGCAGAAAACAAAGCATTCACCTTCATCTTAGCCACCAAGTCCCGTTCTACATGGGAAGCTAGTACTTTCCTGCCTCTTTGATGTCATGGCTCTATCCAAGGCTATGCATCAGAAAACCAAAATATAAAACAAAACTAATGAAGAAAAGTAATTCCCCTTTAAAGGGGACTTTCTGTAGACAGTAGCAGGTGATAGACATAGGAGAGGAGGCATTGGAAGATACCTGAAGTAATGGATCCTTCCTCTGATCATCCCGAACATGGTATGGTGATCTCAAGCCCGGGAATGTGTTCCTGAGACTTCACCTCCTCTTTGTACTACCTGATATGAACTGTGAGCATAACCTATCTGCCTAATATTTTGATGATTATTATAGGAATAGATGCAGCTAGAAGCAGTTGTTTTCAACTTGTGGGTTGAAAACCATTTGGGGGACCTTACACAGGAGCCGCACATCAGCTATCCTGCATATAACACATTTACAACACAATTCAGACCAGTAGCAAACTTACAGTTATGAAGTAGCAATGAAACTAATTTCATGGCTAGGGGTCACCACAACATGAGGAAATGTAGTAAAGAGGCTGCAACTTTAGGAAGGCTGAGAACTGCTGCTCTAGAGACGATAACTCCTTCAGGAAAATCTGAGGGAGAAAAAGATCCCATTCATAGTATCATCAAAAGAAAATACATATTTATCCAACTCTGGCAACTCACTTGACCTTTCTAAGCATTAATGTCATAACCACAAACAAATAGTGAGTTCCAAGACACCAGGGGAAAGGAAGCTTTTCAAAAAGTCTGAGAAAACATCATCCGGGAGGGGGAAAGAAAACCAAGTTGCAGTGGAAATAGAGCACAGACTGTAAATGTGGTAATGGCAAGAAGAACATTTGAAGAAATGACCTTCCTTTTGCATTCTGAGTTGCACTAAGTGGTTTGATGTCATTAGCCAGGTGATCCTATTGGTTTCCTTTCATTGGTTGAGTAAACAAATAGAAATCTAAGCATTTTCCCACTCAGCGTGTGTTGCTTCCTATAGTTACAAATTTATTTTCTGTTCTCTCAGCTTGGGCTGCCACATGAGGATGAGGGTAGTCTTAGATATGTTCCTTAACCCTTGGGTGTCTGACTTGCAACTGTATTTTTTTATATCTCCCCTCCCATGACTAGGAGTAATGGGTAGAAGAAAGGTCTCAAACACGTTCAACAGATTGCAATAACAATGACTCTTCTAGGGAGATTGTCACCAGAACATGCCCAGAGATGACCTGCGGACTGCCATCTTCCACAGTACAGTCTGCTGGCCTCAGATATTTCTCACTTCACTCCAGGCTTAGGAACCTTTTACCGCACAATGTTTGCAGCATTCCAGCCTTTAGTGATCTGATTTTTGTGGCTATAATCAAATATATGAAGCTTTGTACTGGACCCTTGGCTGCAAATTCTCCTACCCAATGGAATAACAATCACAAGGATATGTGTGCGGTGGAGACATTACAAAGGAAGACGAAGAAGCTGGGATGTTCTTTGATAATGACTTCCTCACCACAACTAACTCATGGGTCCATTAAGAGCTATCTTGATGCCCTCTGGGGACTTAAAGACTCCGCACTAGAATCCAACTCTTAAATGTTGCATGTGCTCTTCTCATCATCCAACTGGATATTAAGCTTCCAACACACGATCCCTCCTTGTGTTAACCATATTCAAACTGTAGCACCAAGGAAACGCTTTCAAAATAAAGGAGGCTAGCTTGGAACTAGAGGCAGCCCAGGGCAACATTTCAAACACAGCGGTCCTTTCCCCGTAGTACTTATAGATAGCCAAAAAAGAAGGTAAGAAAAGGAGGAAGGCAGTAGAAGAATGAGGAAAGAATGAGGAAGAAGGAGAGGAGCCGGAGAGATACAGTTACCTTTTTTTCTATGCAACAAAGCACTCCTCTGTATTGGTTACATTTCTCATTCTTGTGGCCAAATACTTGGCAAGAAGCAAGTTAAGGGAGGAAGGCTTTATTTTGCCTCACAGTTTGAGAGGGCACAACCTATAATGGGGAAATGACCGCAGTAGGTGGCTCCTTGGTCGTGGGTGTGTGCAGCTGAAATGTCTAAGCTTCTCACATCTAGGCAGAATGAGAAGTAGAGACTGGTGTCCTAAGTAGACTTAGGATACCACACTCAAAGCCTATCTATCGTCCTTTCCTCATCACTCGTTTGTTCCCGGCAGTCCCACAACTTCCCAAAATAATGCTACCAGCTGGGGATCACATGTAAAACATTTGAGTGGGTGTCTATTTCCTATGCAGACCATAATAAATTTGAACTTGACAGCTTCCAGCAACAGCCATTTTGTCAGTTTACATTTGGAACACACACTCTTGGCTGAGTTCAGTGGGACAGTCCTTCTGCTAGTCACAGTTGGGACCACTCAGTCATCTGCAGTCAACTGTAAGTTAGTTGAATGACCGTTCTTGGGGGTTAGCTGGCTGCTGGAGCACTGGAGTGACCCAGCATGTGGCTTTCATCATCTGGCAGGCTAGCTTAGGCTTGTTTCCATGCTTCTGTTTGCATCCCACTTGAATGGACCCAAGGGACAAAGCAAGGACAAGGTCAGCGCATACTTAAGGAATGGACAGACTCCACCTTTTTTTATTGGATTTTTTATTTACATTTCAAATGTTATTCCCTTTCCTGGTTTCCTGTCCATAAGCCTCCTATTCCATCCCCCTCCCCCTTCTTTTGTAAAGGTGTTCCCCTCCCCAACCACTCCCCTTCCTGCCTCCCCCTCCTGACGTTCCCCTACACTGGGGGGGGGGTCCAGCCTTGGCAGGACCAAGGGCTTCTCCTACCATTGGTACCCAAAAAGGCCACCCTCTGCTACATATGCAGCTGTACCCATGGGTCTGTCCATGGGTAGTCTTTGGGTAGTGGTTTAGTCCCTGGGAGCTTTGGTTGGTTGGTATTGTTATCTTATGGGGTTGCAAGCCTCCTCAGCTCCTTCAATCCTTTCTCTAACTCCTCCAGTGGGGACCCCATTCTCAGTTCAATGCTTTGCTGCTAGCATTCTTGGCATCAGCAATATTGTCTGGGTTTGGTGTCTGTATGTATATGGGCTGGATTCCCAGAGGCACCAGGCTCTGAATGGCCATTCCTTTGGTCTCTACTCCAAACTTTGTCTCCATATCTCCCCTATGAGTATTTTTGTTCCTTCTTTTAAGAAGGACTGAGGCATCCACACTTTGGTTGTCCTTTTTCTTGACCTTCATGTGGTCTGTGGATTGTATCTTAGGTCATCCAAGTTTTTGGACTAATATCCACTTATCAATGAGTGCATACCATGTGTGTCTTTCTGTGATTGGGTTAGCTCACTCAGGATGATATTTTCCATTTCCATCCATTTGCCTATGAATTTCATAAAGTCATTGTTTTTGATAGCTGAGTAATATTCCATTGTGTAGATGTACCACATTTTCTGTATCCATTCCTCTGTTGAAGGGCATCTGGGTTCTTTCCAGCTTCTGGCTATTATAAATAAGGCCGCTATGAACACAGTGGAGCATGTGTCCTTGTTATATGTTGCAGCATCTTTTGGGTATATGCCCCAGGAGAAGTATAGCTGGGTCCTAAGTAGTGCAATGTCCAATTTTCTGAGGAACCTCCAGACTGATTTCCAGAATGGTTGTACCAGTCTGCAATCCAACCAACAATGGAGGAGTGTTCCTCTTTCTCAACATCCTTGCCAGCATTTGCTGTCACCTGAGTTTTTGATCTCAGCCATTCTCACTGGTGTGAGGTGGAATCTCAGGGTCATTTTAATTTGCTTTTCCCTTATGACTAAGGATGTTGGACATTTCTTTAGGTGTTTCTCAGCCATTCGATATTCCTCAGCTGAGAATTCTTTGTTTAGCTCTATACCCCATTTTAATAGGGTTATTTGGCTCTCTGGAGTCTAACTTCTTGAGTTCTTTGTATATATTGGATATTAGTCCTCTATCAGATGTAGGATTGGTAAAGATCTTTTCCCAATCTGTTGGTTGCCGTTTTGTTCTAATGACAGTGTCCTTTGCCTTACAGAAGCTTTATCTGTAGAGTTACATTATAAATGGACATGAAGAACTGATGTTTTGCAGTCTACCAAAGTAGGGATAGTTACCCATTTCTTACAGTAGCAAAGACACAGCAATACTAAGGTTCAGTTTGAAGTTCTCATGTTGAACTTTAAAAAAAAAAGATAGCAGTGTTACTATTGTCCTACCTTCTACAGTTTTATCTTTCAAATTAGGGCCAAATGATAACATAACTTCTTACTCATTCCCAGTGGGAACAATATAACTTTGTGAGTAAGTGTTTCATCATCTTCAACACCCTAGGACTGAAGTAAGGCACAGTCAAGAGTTTAGTGCATATCACATGGCAAATAAGTTTGGAAATAGAATTTTAACAAACTGGCCTTCATTTCAACTTGGGTTAAAAAAGACAAAAATATGGTAAATGGAGGAAGCATTCCTGTATGTGGTCTTCTCTGTTTAATTCCTAGGGTCCATTCTATGTGTCCAATTGGTTCTTCATTTCTCAACTGTGTATTGTGCAGCCATATCTCCTCTCATTACTGATAACAAAGCATCAAAACACAGCTTAAGTATAGAGGGAAGTGCTCTGTTTCATAGTGGAAAGAGAAGCTTGCAGTTAATTAGGACGCAGCAGTCATAACAATCAGGGTTGATTACAGGTATTTGTCTACATTCCTGGTGAGATGTTTTCATGGAAAATGAAAGAAAGTTCATTTGAAGCTAATTTTATACGGCTTCAGCTTAGTGTGAGGCTTGCATTTAAGAAATCGGTATGTCTCTTTTGTGTGAAATCATAAGGTTATATCTTTTGTGAAATGGCTAACTGGTGAATCATTGTAGATGTGTTTACCTGTAAGATGACAATTGCTTATACACAAAAGAGAATCACGACCTGTTTTGAAATCACTTAAAATTTAGCATTTACCAGTACTATCATGCTGTGGAAGGCAACAATTGCCTCATCCAGGACAATACGACCAACCGTCAGGGAATCATTTGGAAGTGATTATCTTACCTTGTGACTTTTATTTTCTTTTTCCCTCCTTCTCTCCCTTCCTTGAGATCTGGTCTTGTGTAGAATAGACTGACCTCAAACTAGTTAATAGATCTAAAGATGGCCTTAAGCTCTTGATGCTACTGATTTCACCTCTTGAATGGCAGGCAGGTTTACAGATAGCCACCACCACGCCCTCTTTTATGCTGTGGCGCTAGGTGGCAAACCCAGGGCTTCTTGAATGCTGGACATTAGGAAAGTACTACACATCCAGTCTCCTCTCCCATCCCTTCATCCCTGGCCCCTCCTCCAACCCTCCCTTCTCTTCTTCCCCCTCTTATTTTCCCTTCCACATATTTCTTTTGTGCTGTGCATTACCAGGGACTCTGCATTCTAAGTACTCTCTCACTGAGTTGCATTCTCAGCTTTCATTATGCACCTTTTATCCCTCTATTCTAGCTTGGGCGGAAGTAGCCAGCCATATTCCACTCCCTAGAATACACCTGGTCAGCTATAAGCTACTGGTGAAAGAGAAATAGAAAGAAAAATACAGGACAAAGGGAGAATGGAAAAAAAAGAAAAGAGGGAGAAAGCCAGGGGAGGAAAGAATGCTGTCAATGTTGCAGAAAATACCGTAGAGGGCTACAGTTTCAAGGGCGTACCAGCTACTTCCAGGCTCGCCATTGCATCTTAGCTCTCACACTTTCACCATGGTCTAAGAAGTCATCTTTTGAGATGGCCCAGAAGACAATTCTAGCAACAATCTAGGTCTCATCTGCCATTTGATAATGACACATTTATTCCCTTTCTAAGTTGTTTGGCCCCATGTCTCAGTTTAAGCTATTCCTCTCTTTAGAATGTTCTTTCCTGTGTCCTTCCATGGAGAGAGCTGTACATTCTCTGGGAGGTAGCCGAATCATTACCCTTCAGAGGTAATTTGCCTGGATTTTCCTTATTCTGGATTAAGGGACCTTTCTTCAGTGCTCTTGTTGCTGCCTGCAGCTAGTTCATATGCCCGCCACAGAAGTCATAATATGCTGGATTCACGCACCAATAGTCCCACTATCCAGGGGGCCTTGGATATGGTACAACCTGCTTAAAACATATATGTAGGCATTTTGGTGTATATTTAGTGAATGAATTATATTTAGACATTTCAAAGCCAACTCACACGTTTAAGATTTATTTATTATGTATAAGTACACTGTAGCTGTCTTCAGACACACCAGAAGAGGGTATTGGATTCCTTTACAGATGGTTGTGAACCACCATGTGGTTGCTGGGATTTGAACTCTGAAAGAGCAGTCAGTGCTCTTTACCACTGAGCCATCTCTCCAACTCCGACAATTCACATTTAATCTGTTTCTAATGGGCTGTATGTAGAACTAAACAAGCCAGTCTGTGGAGACAAGGTCTTGTAGAGAAGGGCTGGAATATAAATAGTGTGACCCCAAGGTTCTAATCTAGAATGACTTGTGTTCCTCAGTGACAGTATGAACCAACTTAAAGCACGGCTGGTCCTGAACATGTCCACTTGACCCCATCATCACCATCATCACTATCATCACCATTCATGTTAGTTGTTTCCCCTGTTTGTGTGGGGAAAGGTCTCTTCCCTTATTTCTGGACCCATTCCTAATTGCCAGGGCCCTCTGGTCCTTTCTCCCATGGTGTTAAGGTCATTGTCAGGGATTGTGAGCCAATCTCTGGTCCTCAGTCTGGGTCACTAATTAATCATTACATTCTAGGAAGCACTGGACCTTTTAGGATGCTACATGTCACCATTTTGTTTTGTTCTTTGACCAAGGTCACATTGCTTCAGAGCACAGTAAAATAGCTTCTCAAGGTTGTTGTCTCCTGTGCACTTTACTCCCACTGGACTGCCAAGTACCCTCAAGTTGCATAACCCAAGGACCAGCTCTCCAGGGCAAGACTTCTGAGTTTTGGAGGCAAACTCCCTGAAGGCTTTCTTCTGCTTTGGAGCAGGGTCCTAGATACACCCAAGGAGAGATTCCCTCCCACTCAAATCGTTTATAGAGGCTGTTTGCCTTTATTTTCTTTCTTATTACACTGACTTTTGCCTGAGCTTTAGCCAGCCTGATAAATAGAGGAAGTTGGATACATTCCCAAACTCCTGACGTCATGCTATGGGGTACTCTGCAACTATGGGAGGTTTCAGTTAATCCTAGCAATTGGGGAGCTAGCTGTTCTTCTCTGAGAAACTTCTCTATTTTGTGCCATGTCTTACATAAGTTGATAGGGCTTCTTTTGTGACTTGCCCTTTCCTTTTAGTGATGTAAGTGCTCCAAACCTTGGCAGCCGCTAAGTTTCGTTACTGAAGTGCTGGTGTGGGTGGGATTCCTCTTCCTGTTTAGTAGCTCTGCGAGAGGAGGACTAATGGAAATGTGGTGTCCATCAAGGTAAATTGGTATCCACAGGCAGGAGGCTGAGCAGCTTTTTAGTTAAGTTCGGGCCTCAGTGTCCATGAGGCGAGTTCACATTTCTTTTGTTATTGTTACCAAGGATTTGCTCATGTGAATTCCTACTTTCTAGAAGAGAAACTGGTTTCTTATGTCTGAGATCAGAAGCCTTCAGTGCTCCAAAGAAGGAGGGAAGGTGACGATGAGAAGAAAAAGTGATAGCATTCCCTCCCATCCATCTCGTCCTAGAGCTTCCTTTCTGAACTGTTTAATCCTCACGCTTTCAGTTTTCTTCACTAAAAGAAACAGGCTTAGTTGTATAAATAATACATGAAGTCATTGATGTGTTCATCGAATTCAGGTTCGTTTCACCCTCCATGTACCAGTCCTGTCTGTGAAAGATTTGGTGGGTTTTCTTTTATGATTTTTTCTTTATAAGCTGACCGATGTCAGTATACAAGCTAACATACACAAATACAGCTTGCATTGTTTCTTAATGTAGATATAAAATCACACATGCACGTGCACGTGCACGTGTGCGTGTGTGTGAAGAGCTTGCTTTTTTCACTTAACTTATATGCACTGACAGTCTCTATAATGTTGAGCCATCTAAATCAACTGCACTTTCAGCCATTGAATCATCTTCGATAATGTGGTTGTGCCATCATTTAAATTTTCAACTCCTGGGATAGTGAGAATTCCTCCTTCACCTCACATAAGGCTTTAAGAGTGTTGTTTTTCTTTATATATTTGTGGATGTCAGTATACCTCTGAATTTAAAATCTCTGCACATTTTAAGTGTTTTAAGACAATATCTTCAAAATAAATTATTGCATATATATATGCAATATATATATGCATAGATATTTAAGTACAACCTGCTAAGTTCATCCAGTGTTGCTTGTCATATATGATTTCAGCACTGACTACTTAGAATTAGATAACCAGTTAGGGAGCTCATCCCTGGAAGAGACTAATTCAACCTCTCTCAGCAGTCTTTAGTTGCCTGCAGTTCTTTGTGAACTATATGGAAGGACTTTGAGGAAAGAAAGGGAAAGAGGAAATTGATGAAATTTTATTTTAATTTAAAAAATCAATTATGAGTAAAATAAAATCTAAAAAAATAAAGAATATACAATTCAAAACTCAAAATCTCTTAAGTGCACGCAAGCGTGATATTGTCACGAGCTCTCCAGCTTTTGGTATTATTAACATGCTTTTTCATCTACTGGGAAAAGCAAATGTCACTGTTGTTTGCCCTACTTTTCTACCTAAAAATGTTCCAAAGGAGCAAACATAGCCTCCTGTTGTTCATTAATCGACTGTGTTACCAGGAATAATTAAGTGTGCTTTATTGCGGTTGTCAATAAGGTTTTTGGAGACATAGTATGCTTGAGTAGTGAAATGGCATCGGAATATTATTTGAAGTCTCTATGTAGAAAGCAATTTTACAAATGTTTAATAATAAAATGATTTCTACTCTCAACTCACAATTAATTTGTTTCCGTTTGCTTATGCTAATGTTGTTGGTACCCATCATGTACCATATTAAGCAGTAAAATGTGTTTTGTAATCCTAGGACAGAACATGTTTGGCCTTCTTTTTTCTTGCCTTTTCAAGACATTGCTTAATGGAGGATTTGGCATGTTTGGGTTTCAATTCATCAAGACATTCCGTTTTCTTCTTAGAGAACCTACTATGATCAATAGGCTCTCACTGTGGTTTCTCTTCTTTACATCCAAATCCTGGATTCCTCCTTGAACATCAACTTCTGTCCTAGCAGTGAGTTGACAAAAGACAGAAGTAGATCTGTTGGCTCCAAGAGGACATGGTGGATTGTTTCTTTACTGAATACCTTGATTGCAAAAGTGGTCATGTTTCTTTTTCACAAGAGATGATGCCATTAATTCCAAGTGACTGTCATCTTTGAGCCAGTAGCAGTACCAGAGAAAGGTGTGATGGAATATTCCAAAAGATATAAACCAGGGACTCAGCAACGCTCTGTGCTTTAAGTGGTCACCTTGCTTCTTCTCTCTAGCATGCTTCTGCCTTCCTCTCAGTTGTGCTGTAATGAATGACCCCATCTCCCCTTTTCAGCTCAGGGCCAAATGTATTATTCAGTCAATAATCATTTACTCAAACTTCTTAGAGAAAACAATTTGTCTTTGCCTTTTGAAACATGTTTTTTTTTTTTCAGAAACAAATGATACAGAATATGAAGTGACACATAACCAATATTGTCTCTGGAAGAGTCTGCCCCACCCCAGATCTACCCTTATCACCTCACCATATTTATAATTTTTACAGTTGTGGTAGAAAAAAAAATACCCTGACAAAAGTACCTTAAGGAAGGAACTGTTCGTTTTGGCTCTCAGTGCAAGAATCCCATCCACCTTGAGAGCTTTTCAGGCATCAGGAGCTTGAAGCACCTGCTTACATGGCATCCACAGTCAGAAAGAAGAGTGACAAGTGTTCCTTCTCAGCCAGCTCTCTCCTTTTTATACAGTTCAGGAACCAGTCCCTGCAATGATGCCACCCATTTTTAATACGTATCTTCCTACATTGTTTAACCTAATCAAGATAATCCTTCACAGGCATGGCCAGAGGCTAACGCAATCAAAATAACTCCTCACAGCTGTGCTAAGAAGCTTGCCTTCCACATTCTGTCACCTTGACAGTCAGTACTAACCATTATACTATCCGGCATACTTATAATGCAATTAATGCTGATTTAGGCTGAGTGGCAATGCATACATGGATGAGGTCACCCCCAAACTGGCTTTGGGTTGTTCCTGCCATTTATAATCTGTTCCCTGATAGCAGCGTTTGCATTGTTCATTTCTTTCATAACTCCACTGTCAAAATGCAGTCTTGGTGTGCAGTATTAATGCCTTCTGGCACCATGAAGATTCTCTTTACATTGGCCTGATTATCTGTTCTTGTTTTTATTTTCAGATGTGCACGGAGTTTCCTCCCTCTTTTCTCTGAACTTCCTGTCAGGTGAGTCACGATATGTTTGGTTTGTTTGTTTTTCCATATTTCACAGCCTTCTTCATTCCAGATCCCCCTTTTCATCACAACCTCATATTTTTCTGTCTGTTTGGTTTGTAACTCTTTACTCCCACTTGGAGCTCTCATTTCTTTAGACATTTTCTTTTTCTTACAGAAAGACCCTTGTTGAGCCTTTCTTTTTGGTAACCTTGGTAACAAAGGCCAATTGTTTTTGACTAGGCTTGGAAAGGGTGGCCATTTTGGAGCGGGAGTAGACATTGAAATGAAATGGTGTAATGGAAGCAGAAGAAGGAGCCTGATTATCTACGTTGGCCATTTTGGACTGGTATCTAACTGGTTTCCCCTGTCTTGCTCCTTGTACTGGCTTCCCTGGCTCTAACAGCTTTGTTGTGTTTTGAAATAGATCATGATGTGTTTTCCTGGTTGCCTGAAGTACTGTGTACATGCAATTTTCAGAGTGCCTCCCAAACAGGTTTCTACCTAACTTCCTTCTAGACAAATTCTGAAGCCACTACTGACTTTCATCCTTTCCTTTTCTTCTGCAGTATTTGGGGCCGAATCCTGGGACCTTGTGTGTATTAGCAGGTGTTCTGCGTTGTCCAGCACCATCACTTTTCCTTTCTTTTGGGACTGAAACAGTAGTTGTTTCTGGGTTTTACTTGCTATAAATTGTCAATTTTTTATGAATAATATAAATATTCATTATAACAATTTGAATTTACAAAATAAATAATACATATAAATAAAATATAGGTATTAGTAAGTTAATGTTATAAATAAGGTTTAAGCACCCAATAGGGTTACATCACACACACACACACACACATATATATATATATATATATATATATATATATATGTGTGTGATTTAAACAATTGGCATGGTATGATAACAAAAGAAAAAAAAACCAGGCCAGAGTATTGGTTTGGGAATTGGGGGTTGGCATTCCCAAGAATACACCTTCCTCTACAGTATGATCTCCTGAAGCATCCATACCATGGGCTCTGACTAACTCCCACTTCCAGCCTCAGTGCCAGTCAATGCCTGAAAGGATGCATTTATCCAGAGTCTCTGTTCTAGTTTGAGTTCAGTTGTTGTTATAAGTCCTGCTTAATTTCTCTACTCTTATAGAGTTCAAGATTCCCTACCTAGGGCATGGTGCTGCCCATGGTGGAAGAGTCTTCTCAACTCAATTAACATAATCAACATACCCTCCCTGTAGACTAACCTGATCTGAATAATCCCTCATTGTGACTCTCTTCCCAAGAGGGAATTGACAGTTTAAAACCACCACAGTTTCCTTTCCTATTTCTCTCCTCTGCATAGTCATAGAGTTATTTTGTAGCAATGGATTTTGTACCAAATAAATCCATTTAAAAATCTTTTATGAGTGGCTGCTATAGGGATGGGGGTGAGGTGATGTCTAATTCTCAATCGAAGACCATACTGTACTCGATGGCTTTTCGTTTTATTGTTACATCAACCTGAACCTCATCAGCCATGAAGAAAAAGTGTCTTTTAAGTTTGCCAGGCTTGGAAAACATTACCAGTTATCGGACAATACCAGTAGCTACTGAACGTAAGTAGCTGCTATAAACTCTCAAGGACAAGACAAATACGTCTTACTCAAGAGCCCCTAGCGGAGTATCATGTATACAAGAGAATCTCCAAAATATATGAAAACTAGATGAACAAATACAAGAAATTATTAAAAAATACGTTCAAATTCAGCATTAGAGTGTACTGTAGACTTTATATTCTGACCCCTTATAATCGCAGCTAAGGCTTTGACTCTGTGCAGAAGTTCACTATATTACGTCATTTATTTCCTATAGAACTCTATGAAGCTGCCTTATTATCACGTCCATTTCTCAGCTGTAAGATTTCCAGAGGCTAATGGACAGCTCAAGGTTATACTTGTAGGGGGTGGCACTTGGATGCCACAGTTTGCTCGGCCAAGCATGCACTCTTAGCTCCATGTTTGCTGTTTTGTGCTGTTGAACATATGTACTTTGAGCTTTGGGGAAAGACCCTGAAGGGTGAGAGGAGAGAGAGGAAGTGGGTTTTCCCCTTACCTCCAGTAACTCAAAGGAACACTCAGGAGTGCGGTGGGGAAATGTGGGAGTGTGCCTGGGAGCTGAAATTCATCCCCCCCCCAGTTTTTGAGTATATGTTTGCTGTGCATAATTGACTTCCAATTTTGCAGTCTGGTATCAATTCACGTTCTAAAAATAAAAGTTTCTTTTTTTCCTGTTTCAGAAAGCTCTTAAGGCTTATTGAGAACATCATTTTCTACTACTCTGTAGACTAAACAAATCATTTTCCTTCCATTTGCTCCTAGGGATGTGAAACCTTCACATACACACTGGCTTGAATATGTGTTGTGGTAAATATTACTCCAATCTGCCTTTCAGGAGCCATTCTCACACCACTTCACCTCTTAACAGTTAAACTAGCCTCGTCATTTGTGTAAAATCAATTGTTTTTTTTTCCTTTGAGAATATGCTGTGTTTCTTTGACAACAGAAATATTGGCTTTAGTTCCTCGTGACTTTATCTTCGAAAAAGATATTTAGTGCCAAAATTCTTTTGTCCTATATTTACTGTGCTTACTTCAGTTTAGAAGGTTTATGATTGTTCTTATGCGTTTCTGTAACAGAGAATTCTGTCAATTACACATGTGTGTGCATGCACACACGTGAATATGCATGTAGCAAAACATGAAGACTTTCCCTTGATGAAAATGAATTAAAATATGCTCTACTTTATTTTTTCTTTGTGCCTCTTTGAATTTTTGGGAGACTAAAATTTTTGCTTCTTCAATAAATTTTCATGGTGGGAAGATTCCTGAGACTTTTAGTAGTCGAACATATTCTTAGGATTTAATAGTTCTTGTTCTCCCTGCCCCCTTCAGAACTTGGTCCATTTTGTGTAGATTTTTTTAATCCATTGAAGGAAACTGTCATTAAGACCCTTTTATCTCGTTTGTGCCCGTAGCGTTTGCCTGATACTGCCATGTTCATTGGCTCTCTTGGTTAGTTGTTCCGTCTCCCTTTCCTATTACCCTGCTTCCCAATTTTTACTAACATTGTCTTCTCAGAAAATAGCTTGACCTTATTAATTCTTTCCTTGCTGCTTTTTTTCTAAGTCATCATTTTATGCTCTTACTTTATCATTATTTTCTTCTTTGGATTCATATTGTTATTTTCCAACTTTCTTAACAGGGGCCTTAATTTATTAACTTTCAACCTTATATATATCTAAAATATCTGTGTGGCTATATCCTCAACTATACCCCATATTTTGATACACAATGTTTATATTATTGGTCAGACTAAATTGGGAAGGAACTGTCTTGTTTATAAAGTGATGGGTTTTTTTATTTTTTATTTATTTATTTTTATTAACTTGAGTATTTCTTATATACATTTTGAGTGTTATTCCCTTTCCCGGTTTCCGGGCAAACATCCCCCTCCCCCCTCCCCTTCCTTATGGGTGTTCCCCTCCCAACCCTCCCCCCATTGCCGCCCTCCCCCCGACAGTCTAGTTCACTGGGGCTTCAGTCTTAGCAGGACCCAGGGCTTCCCCTTCCACTGGTGCTCTTACTAGGATATTCATTGCTACCTATGAGGTCAGAGTCCAGGGTCAGTCCATGTATAGTCTTTAGGTAGTGGCTTAGTCCCTGGAAGCTCTGGTTGCTTGGCATTGTGGTACATATGGGGTCTCGAGCCCTTCAAGCTCTTCCAGTTCTTTCTCTGATTCCTTCAACGGGGTCCTATTCTCAGTTTCAGTGGTTTGCTGCTGGCATTAGCCTGTATTTGCTGTATTCTGGCTGTGTCACTCAGGAGCTTGCCACATCCGGCTCCTGTCGGTCTGCACTTCTTTTGCTTCATCCATCTTGTCTAATTGGGTGGCTGTATATGTATGGGCATGGGGGCAGGCTCTGAATGGGTGTTCTTCAGTTCTGTTTTAATCTTTTGCCTCTCTCTTCCCTGCCAAGGTATTCTGTTCCCCTTTAAAGAAGGAGTGAAGCATTCACATTTTGATCATCCGCTTTGAGTTTCATTTGTTCTAGGCATCTAGGGTAATTCAAGCATTTGGGCTAATAGCCACTTATCAATGAGTGTATACCATGTATGTCTTTCTGTGATTAGGTTAGCTCACTCAGGATGATCCAAACACACCAGAAAAGCAAGATCTAGTTTCAAAATCATATTCGATCATGATGCTGGAGGACTTCAAGAAAGACGTGAAGAACTCCCTTAGAGAGACACAGGAAAACATTAATAAACAAGTAGAAGCCTACAGAGAGGAATCGCAAAAATGCCTGAAAGAATTCCAGGAAAACATAAATAAACAAGTAGAAGCCCAGCAGAGAGGAGATAGAAAAATCCCTGAAAGAATTTCCAGGAAAACACAATCAAACAGTTGAAGGAATTAAAAATGGAAATAGAAGCAATCAAGAAAAGAACACATGGAAACAACCCTGATATTGAAAACCAAAAAGAAGAGAGACAAGGAGCTGTAGATACAAGCTTCACAAACAGAATACAAGAGATGGAAGAGAGAATCTCAGAGACAGAAGATTCCACATAGAAATCAATGACTCAATCCGTCAAGATATGGAAGTTGAAAAAGCTACTGGTCCAAAAAACATATGAAATCCAGGACCCAATGAAGAAAACCTAAGGATAATAGTATAGAAGAGAGTGAACACCCCAGCTTCAAAAGACCAGTGTATCTTCAACAAAAACGCGAAAGAAAACTTCCAACCTAAAAAAAGAGATACCCATAGGCATACAAGAAGCCTACAGAACTCCAAATAGATTGACCAGAAAAGAAACACCTCCCCATTACATAATAGCCAAACTAAAATGGCCAAATAAAGAAAGAATATTAAAGCAGTAAGGGAAAAAGGTCAAGTAACATATAAAGGCAGACCTATCAGAATCACACCAGACTTTTCGCCAGAAACTATGAAGGCCAGAAGATCCTGGACTGATGTCATACAGACCCTAAGAGAACACAAATGCCAGACCAGGTTACTGTATCCTGCAAAACCTCAATAACATATGGAGAAACCAAGATATTCCATGACAAAACCAAATTTACACAATATCTTTTCAACAAACCAGCACCAAAAAGGATAATAATACACAATGGTAAAATGCAATATAAGGAGGCAAGCTTATACCCAGAAGAAGCAAGAAACTAACTGCCTTGGCAACAAAACAAAGAGAATGAAAGCAACAAACATAACTCCTCACATCCAAATATGAATATAACGGAAGCAATACACTATTCTCAATATCTCTAACATCAATGACCTCAACTCCCAATAAAAAGACATAGATTAAATAAACCGGATACGAACGAGGACTTGCATTCTGCTGCCTACAGGAAACACACCTCAGAGACAAAGACAGACACTACCTCAGAGTGAAAGGTTGAAAATAAATTTTCCAAGCAAAATGGCTGAAGAAGTGCTTGGAGTAGCCATTCTAATATCAAATAAAATCAATTTTCAACTAAAAGTCATCAAAGATAAGGACATCACATTCATCAAAGGAAAAATCCACCGTTGAACTCCTCAATCAAATATCTATGCCAAATGTTAAAACCTACATACGTAAAGATGTTTTGTTTTTAAAGTCTAATTTTTCTGATGTCAATATATATAGTATTTATTTATTTTTCAGACAGTGTTTCATAAGAAATTAAGGTGGCTATTTAGCCAAGGATGACCTTGAGCTTGGATCCTCCCAGTTTTCAACATGAGATTTCTGGACTAGGATCACCACATGTTTGGCAAAATTATTGTTGGTATTGGGATTGAAGTCAAAGTCTCATACATACTAAGCAAACACTTCCCTGCACTGTATCCCTAGGATTACTCCCTTTGGATCAATGTTGACTTAGATTGTTCTAGATTCCTCTCAGGCTTGTGTAACAAGTGCCTGACAGTAGCATGGAGTTGGAGGTTGAGTTATATTTTGTTTCTTTTTTTTTTAACCTATATATGCTTGCCTTTTTTTTTTTTTCGGAGCTGGGGACCGAACCCAGGGCCTTGCGCTTGCTAGGCAAGCGCTCTACCACTGAGCTAAATCCCCAACCCCCGCTTGCCTTTTTTAAAAAAAAAAATTTTTTTTTATTTACATTTCAAATGTTATCCCCCTTTCCCGGTTTCCTGTCCATAAACTCCCTATCCCAGCCCTCCCCCTTCTTCTATGAGGGCATTCCCCCTCCCCAACCACTCCCCCTTCCTGCCTCCCCCCTGACATTCTCCTACACTGGGGGGGTCCAGCCTTGGCAGGACCAAGGGCTTCTCCTTCCACTGGTGCCCAACAAGGCCATCCTTTGCTATGTATGCAGTTGGAGTCCAGGGTCACCCATGTATAGCTCTTTGGGTAGTGATTTAGTTCCTGGAAGCTCTGGTTGGTTGGCATTGTTGTCCTTACGGGTTCCAAACACCTTCAGCTCTTTCTAGTCCTTTCTAATTCCTCCAACAGGGTCTTTGTTCTCAGTTCAATGGTTTCCTGCAAAGTATCCACCCTGTATTTGTCATGATCTGAAGAGCTTAAATGCCATCAGGCTGCTATCAGCATGTACTTTTGGCTTCAATATTGTCTGCTTTGGTGGTTGAAGGTATATGGGTTGATCCTCATGTGGCAGCTCTGGATGGCCCTTCTTCGGTCCAAACTTTTTTTCCTCCTTTCCTTCTGCCCAAAACTTTGTTCCATATGTTTTCCATGAGTATTTTTGTTCCTCTTCTAAGAAGGACCAAAGCTAACCCACTTTGGTCGCCCTTCTTGACCCTTCATGTGGTCTGTGATTGTATCTTTAGGTAATCCAAGCTTTTGGGCAATATCCACTTCATTAGTGAGTGCATACCATGTGTGTTCTTTTGTGACTGGATTACATTACTCATATTATTACTCAGGATATTTTCTAGTTCCATCCATTTGCCTATGAATTTCATATTTTTAATAGCTGAGTAGTACTCCATTGTGTAGATGTACCACATTTTCTGTGTCCATTCCTCTGTTGAAGGGCATCTGGGTTCTTTCCAGCTTCTGGCTGTTATAAATAAGGCTGCTGAAATATAGTGGATACGTGTCTTTTTATATGTTAAATTTTTGGGGTGTATGCCCAGGAGTATATCTTCTCAGGGAATACAATGTCCAATTTTCTGAGGAACCCAGACTGATTTCCAGAGGGTTGCTATGTGTTGCAACCACTCAACAATGGAGAGGTTCTTTCTCCACATCCCTCCCAGCATCTGCTGTCACCTGAGTTTTTTGATCTCAAAACTATTCTTGTTTGGTGAGGTGGAATTTCAGGTCATTTTAATTTGCTTTTCCCTTTTATGACTAATTATTTGAAATGATTTTTAGGTGTTTTTCAACCATTCAGATATTCCACAGCTGAGAATTTTTTGTTTAGGCTCTTATACCCCATTTTAATAGGGTTATTTGATTCTCTGAGTCTAACTTGAGTTTTTTTATATATTTGGAGATTAGTCTTCATTTGATGAGAGAATTGGTAAAAGATCTTTTCCCAATCTATTAGTGTCATTTTGTCCTAATGACAGTGTCTTTACCTTTTACAGAAGCTTTGCAGTTTTATTTAGGTTCCATTCGATTCTTGATCTCAGAGTATAAGCCATTGGTGTTCTGTTCAGGAAATTTTCCCTCAGTGCCTATGTGTTCTAGACTCTTCCCTACTTTTTTCTTCTGATTAGTTTGGAGGTATCTGGTTTGATGAGATCCTTAATCCACTTAATTTCAGCTTTATACAGGGGGTGGTAAGAATTAAAACAATTTGTATTTCCTATATGCTGACCAATTGACCAGTTGAACCAGCACCATTTGTTTAAAATGTGCTGTCTTTTTTTTCCTCTGATGGTTTTAGCTCATTTGTCAAAGATTCCATGACCAGTGTGTGAGTTCATTTGAAGGTCTTGAATTCTATTCCATTGATCTATCTGCGTTCTTGTAACCAATTATGTGCAGTTTTTAATCACTATAGCCTGTAATACTGCTTGAGGTCAGGGATGCATCTCCAGAAGTTCTTTTTATTTTTAGGATAGTTTTTGCTATTCTGGATTTTGTTATTCCAAATGTATTTGTTTGCTCTAACTCTATGAAGAATTGAGTTGGAATTTGATTGGGGATTGCATTGAATCTGTAAATCACTTTTGGTAAAATGGCTATTTTACTATATTAATCCTGCCAATCATGAGGAGATGGAGGTCTTTTCCCATCTCTGAGGACTTCAATTTCTTTCTTCAGAGACTAAAGTTCTTGTCAAACAGATCTTTCACTTGTTTGATTAGAGTCACCCAGGTATTTTACGGTCGTGACTACCAGAGGAGTGTCATTTCCCATTTCTTTCTCAGCCTGTTTATCCTCTTTTGAGTGAGGAAGGCTGCCATTTGATTCTGAGTTAATTTGATACCTAGCCAGTTTCCTAGTTGCTTTATCAGGCTTATGAGTTCTCTAGTGGAACTTTGTGGCACTTTGGTACATACTATCAAAACAATCATCCATCATGATCAAGTAGGCTCACTCGCTATGATGCAGGGATGGTCTCATACAGGAAATCCAGCAATGCATCCACTATAAAACAAAGCAAAGTTGACCCACACACCCCAATAGATGCTAGAGAAAATATTTGATGAAATTCGTGTTCAATTCACCTTTCAGTACAAAAGTCTTGGAAAGACCAAGAATTCAAGGCCTCCTGCATTCAAAACAGACAGTAAAAGCCATACAGCACTACCAGTAGCTGAATGCATTAAACTAAATGGAGAGAAACTCAGCCAATCCACCAAAATCAATAGAATTATTTATATGCCCATCGCTTCCCTATTTATTCAATAGGTACTTGAAGTCCTAACAGAGCAATCAGACAACAAAAGGAGGTCAATAAAATTAAGCGAAGAAGTGAACTATCGCTATATGCTTGCCTTTAATGGAATTGTTGAACAGCCTTTATATATAAAAATCATTTAGCGTACATGTATTTAAATCTATTACACTTATTTTCCCTAACTATTTCTAAGGTGCTTCTCAATTCCCTTTGTTTTTTCTTCAGTCTATCATTTCACTTTTCTGGTGTCTTTACGTAACGGCCTGCTTTCCTTGTCCTGCTTCCTCCCACTGTATCACTAGTAACTTGAAAACCAGCCCTAGCTCTCACCACCAAGGAATTTCCCACACCCAGTCATTTCATTTTAATAACCAATAGTAATTGTAAATGCAACATAGTTGAGCATGCCTTCTCTAATTGAGAAGCTACTAGTAAAGACTTGAGGCATAGCATCATTTCTCAATCAGGTACCATGATCTTAGCCCCAGCACATAGTGTATTGGAGGACTACCCATCCCAAACATGCAAAACATATCAACTTAACTTTTCCACATTTTTAAGATGGGTGTAGTGCACTCTTTAGCCTCTGAAGTAGAATAGAATGCAAAGGTCCCTTGAAGACACTGTCAATTCCAAATTTTCTATTTTTTGTCTCTATATTATTTCATGTATCTATACATGTGGCAGATACATACATAGATTTCATATTCATACATATCCTCACAGCTCTATATAATGGCACAATCACAGCTTTTTTGTGGGATGTTTTATTTTGTGTTTGTTTGTTTGTTTTTGAAAGGTCCCATAAAGCCTAGAAAGCCTCTAAGCTCAGTTTATGTCATGAGTCAAGGATGACCTTTGAACTCTGATTCTGCTCCTCCACCTCCCCAAGTGCTGAGATTTGTCTTGTGTTACGGTCCATTTTTATCTAAGGTCCTACCACCTGAGCTACCTTTCCTCACCATCATGTGTTTTACTTTCATATTTCCTTTAGTCCCCACAAGAGATTATTACTTTGCCTTAGTTAGCTTTTATTAACTTGATAAGGCCTAAAGTCACCCCGAGTAGGGAGTCTCATTGCAGGATTGCCCAGGACTGTATTTGGCTTTATGAACATATATGTGCGTGGTTTTCGATCTGGTTGTTAGTTGATGTAGGAAAGCCAAGTCCACTCGTGAGTGTACCCATTCGGGCATATGTGCTCAATATATAAGAAAGAAGCAACATGAGTCTAACAGCAAGACAGAACAGCAAATTCTATAATTTCTTATCAACTCTACCTTAAGTCTCCCTCCCTGACTTCCTTCAATGGTGACTGAAACCTAGTTGTTCTAATTCCTCCTCAGGTTGCTTCTCAGCAACAATATGTAACTTAGAGCATTACCCTTTATTATATAGTCAAATTCACTCTGGATTTGACAGATCATACCTTAGGTTCAGACTGAAAACGGTCTCTGATTGTGACTCATGACTTAGTGGTTCCCTTTCCATATTTTCTCTTAGTTGCACCCTCTCTCCAGTGCAGCCAAAGTCTCTCAAAGGCACAAATATACCTACCTGGCTATACCCTTCTTTTTTTTCCTCTTTAATTTGGTTTCTAGACTTCCATGAGAATCCAGAACCCGAATTCCTAATCCAAACATTTCTAGACTGTTGTGAACTCAAAAAAGTGGTGCTCTTCCCATAGAAAATCATGTTGAATGTGCACGTGTTTCTAGACCCAAGAGGTAGATAACCAAAGGAAGGGCTAGATGACCAAAGGGTCCAGTGCTTGTGGGAAGGAAATTGAGAGCTGGCTACAGGACCACCTGAGAATACACAACGTTTTTGAAATTGGAGAGGGAAGTAAAAGAATATAAAACTGTGGCACCTTTAAGTCCTTGACCCACATCTAGGAAATAAAGGCCTATCCACCTTCTTATATGTGTCTTTGTCTTCTTGCATGAACCTAGCTTTCCTCATGCATTTTAAGATTGACGGGTGTAAGGACATTTTGTGGAAAAACATACCAACAACAACACCAAACAAACAAAACAAACAAAACAGTTTTGTCGCTTTTGAAAATGTCTTCATTTGCTGCGACTCACAAAGGGTATTTCACTTGGAATAAATGATCCTCCACCCATTGCAGGTATATTACACTGTCTTGTGGTTTATAGTTAGAAAGCGGTCAACGAATAGCTCGCTCCTTTGAAATGTGGGGCTGGCTAGCTATTACAGTGTTTTGTGGAAATCTGTTTTCCAGTTTCACAGAGGTATAGTGTAGATCTCTTTTTGATTTGCTCATTATAATTGCAATTCTGTGGGCTTGTGAATCTGCATTAATGTTTTTTTTTTCTACCAGTTTGGACCTCAGTCCAAATATTGAATTTCCTCTCCTGTCTTTTGTTGACTCTTTATTAAGGTCTATGCTGGCTCTTCTGGTTCTCTCCCCATAACTACTTCTTTTCTTCACACTTCCATCTGAAAGTTGGGCGTGTCTACTTGGACCTTACTGTTTATATTACCTCCTGCTTCCTTGGCCTAATTCTTATCTTGTCTAGATATTATTAATATTTTATTTCATGGTTTAAGTTAGCTAGCAGAAAGCCAGTGTAAATAACTAGTCAGCCTCTATTCCTGTGATGTGAGAGATTTCATACATGCTGTATAGAGATTGCCAGATGATGTCTTTACCAGAGTTGAGGTAGAAATTGAATTGTGCTATCTATCACTCATGGCTTCTTGATTCCTCTTTTTTACTTTTGACTGTTTTGGGTTGACTTCTAATTCTAAATCAGCTCACATTTCTCCTGTACATGCTTGCTTTGTCTATTCTGGCGACTTCAGTAGCTCCCTTTTAAATGTCCTCTTGTGCTAGACTTCTAAGCCAACACTGAAGACTTAAAATATCTTGAAAGCAATGAGTTTTGAAGATACTTTTATATTTTTGGTTACATGGGCAAACACTGCTCACTGCATATCTCATTATACATAATTAAACTATATAAACAGTTAATCAGGAATTACAGAATAGTCCCCTACCAGGCCTTATATAGTGCCTCCCTTTAATTCTTTACCCACATGACAACAGATTTTCCACATTAAACCATAATTCTATGAATTTTAAAAGTGAAGCCCCTCTTTCAAGGCAGCAGAGACACTTCCATGGCTTTAAGAAAAATTGTGTCATCAAGGAAAATCACTGTCCCAGAAAAGTAAAGGAAGCAATGATAGGATTCTTATTTTTCTTGGCTAAGTCAGGAGACAGGGTCTCCCCACACAGCCCTGGTCTGTCCTGGAACTCACTTCCAGTAATGCTTGCCTCAAACTCTGTAGATCTGCCTGTCTCCCTGCTCTTCCAAGTGCTGGGATTGGTGTTGTGCTTCATCACACCCGCAAATCACCAGATTCTTGAAGATACAGCTTCTGAGACTGAGAGACAACAATGGATTTTCTATTTCAATTTTGTTTTCATCACTTCTTTAATCCTGCACTACCTGATCTTTGTAAAGCAAACTAGGAAAGATAAAAGGATTTGTTGAATGATTGATGAATAAAAGAATGTTATAACTACTATTTGTAGAATACTTTAGTACTGTTTCCAGGTCAGAGACTTCCATTACTTCTGGAGGTTCTATCAGGTTGATATCATTATCCCAGTTTGCTAACAGTAGAAGATGGACCATTGGAAGTACCTTGCCCTTCCATGACCCTGATCGCTACAGCAGATCCGGGGAGCTAAATTCATTTTCTCTTGCTCAGCCACAGTGTGTGTGTGCTTAACACCATTCTTAGCTTCAGGAGTTTTGTAGTGCCTAGATCTATTTGTACCTGAATAGGAGTTCTGCTAGCTGATTATGAATCCAATAAGTAGTAATGTTCCGCCTTTCTGTATAGGAGTGTGCTCATCAACTTTAATGTGTCTCCCTTTGTTTGGCCCTGAGCCTATGCCTGTATGTTGTTTTAATTCCTTCCTCTCCATTTCTCTGGTCAGCTCCCCAGCAGACGACATAGTCTCCAGCGCCTAGTCTCCTTATGCTCGCTCCCAAGTCTGAGCTTCATCCCATGGTATTGTTTCTAACTGCCCAACCAGACCCTATTTGGCAACATACTGGACCCCAACAGAATCAAATAACGGTAAATGACCCAACTAGAATCATAAATCTGTTGAGGGCCAGTTCCTGATAGACTATTTAGAGACCATCTGAAGGTGTCGATTTTCTCCTTCCTTCACATTACATATTATTGTAAAAGTAGAGGGTAAGCGATACTATATATGTTAGGAAGTTAGAGAACTCGTGTTTCTCTCCACCCCTATATACGCTAGGATCAACGGTAATAAGTACTTGCAAGGTAACACTCTTTACCCACTGAGCCATCTCAATTGATCTTCCATCATTTTTTAAGGTTCATCTTTTGTGGTGTGTCTTTGTGCGCTTTTCTATAATAAGTTTATCATAGTTAATATAAAATATATAATAGCTAATATTTTACATCTGTTTATGCATATGTGTAAAGCTTAGAGCTTGGTATGTATGCAGTACATATCTGTATATTATATATTCTGTTCTAGAGGACAACTGTATCTGTTTAAGAGAATCAAGTTCCTCCTTCCACCATCTGAGCTCCAGAGGCTGGCCTCCTTGGTTGTAAGACTTGCCTTTTACTTGCCAGCCCCAGCAGTTACCTTTTAATAGACTTTGATTGTTAGTTAAGGTTACCTGATAGTTTTAAAGTACAATTTTATCACCACTATCCATTTTCCCAGAATATTTTCATCATCCAAGAATAACTGGTGCCTATCCCCACTATAATATCTATTATTTTAGTTTGTAGGAATTTGTTTCTTTCCAGGCAAATTCCACATCCATGGAAATACTTATACTTGGAAAGGGACAGAAGGCGGCATCCCTAGGGATTTCGCTAATAAACCTTTCAATGATCATCTATGTTGTAGTTATATTTATCAAGATTTTATTTCTTTTTAAAGGCTACATATATTCTATTAGCGTTCAGCCACATCAATTCATTCATTCATCTGTTCTTGGACATTTGTTTGGTTTGTCTTTTAGCTACTGTGAATAATGCTGGCTGTGAGCTCCACAAGAATATCTGACTCCCCTGTTTCATTTCTCTTGGGGTGCACACTCCAGATAGAAATTGGTGTGTCTATTTGCATTCTTGAGGATTCTGCCAGCCTGTTTCTGTAGTGGCTACGCATTTACATTCTATGTGCTAAAAGCATAGGATTCCAGTTTCTCTCCACATCCTGACAACACATACTTGTTTTTCGTTTAGTGGTAAAGAATGGTGCACCCCACGTGGTTTGGATTTTTGTATTTCTTTTATGATTAGTGAGCTCTGTATCTTTTGGGGGGGTCACTATTAGCCATTTCATCTCTTTTATTTGATGAATGTGTATTACATTCATTTTCTCCTGCTTAAAAGTGTGTATTTTTAAGTTGTTGACTTTAGTTTTTGATGTGCTATGTATTAGTCCTTTTATAAGATATGATGGCAAGTATCTCTCTATTTTCATCTCCTCCATAGTATTCTTTTCATGAATATAAATTTTACCCAGACGAGCCTAATAATATAATTTTTTACCTTTATTGTCTATTACATCAACCAAGAAAATTGCTTTGCCATATCCAATGTCAGAAGATTCCAAGACTATATGTTTTCTTCGGTAGTTTTAGGTCTCCTTAACTCATATTTAAACCAACTTGATTCCCTGAGAGCTTGGTTTTTGTGCCTTATAAGGGCCATCCCATTTTTAAATTTTTTCCTATCCCATTTTTCTACTATTTTAAAGTACATATCTTATTTTTGAACAGTCTTTAGCATCTTTTATTCAAACAGTGGTCAAACATATGAGGATTTATTTTGCGTTTATTCGAATAGCATCGACTAGAGGCATTTATTATAGAAATTTGAAAAAAGAATAAAATAAATAGAAGTACATTTTTTAGAAAGCAAGTTCTTTGGAAGCTATTGCAACAAGTTGGCCATCATCCTTGGCCAGTATTTAACAACTATTTCAATTTGGCTCGAGGGGGCAGAATTCAGATTCAAACTCCGTCTTATAACCAATAAAGTTTACATGTGTACTCTGTATACAGCATTTTCTATGCTGTCTAAACTTACTATATTGCCAAATCGACTCCTTGACTTTTCTGCATCTACCTCCCAAGTTAGATTACAGCTGTGCATTCTGTTCGGCTCTTCCAGAAATATTCTAGTTCTCTGCTCACCGAAACCTCTTTGTTTGCCATCTGTGAGTCTGTCCAGTAAAATAAAACAGCAGAGCCCTTAATGAGAGTCCCCGAATATATGATTCAGATTACCTAGATACCTTTGTTTACATCTTTCCCCTGAAGAACTGAGGCAAAGAAATGAGAAGCTCAAGGCCAGTTAGAGTTATATAGGACCTTGCTGTCTCCCAAACAAGAAAGTTGTATTTCCTCATCCCTGACATACTTGATCGCGATCTTCTATTGCCCTAGAGTCTGGAGAAGGTTGGATTCTGCTCCCCCACTGTCTCCTTTTTTTTGCTCCCTCCTTGTTTCTTACATTTTACAAATGTCTTCCCTCAACTTATCTTAGGGTCACATCCAGGTCACCTCACAGCAGCTTAGAAAATGCTATATTCTCCAAGATCAGCCAAATACCTTCCTCTATCGTAAGCTTTGAAAAGCAGATCTCAAAATCTCTTTCTCCGTGTTCCTTCTTTCTTTTATCCTCTTCCAACTGTAAAGTGCCTGGGATTGTGTTGATCATGAACTCTTGTGCACTCTCAGTCTATACATTCAAAACAGTGGGAAAGTGAGTGTAAGGGCATGTGTAGATGAAATTTAGGGGAAAATAGTGCACAAGCTAAGCCTGCTCTGAGCCAAGCCTTGCTAGCAAGCTTTGTAAACATCTCATTTATTCTCACCAAACTTCACAGGTATCGCTTTTCACCCCAGTTTATGGTGGGGAAAATTGAGCATCAAGAAATTAAATCAGGCTGGTGAAGATTTTGTCATTAGGTCTCCTGGAGTTGATGACTGTGTACCTCAACCAGCTGCTGTTGGGGCAAAGTGTGTTTGAGGTTAGAGTTAAATATGTCACTGACCTGGAGGAAGAAAGGGAACACCGGGGTTGGCTAGAGAGGAGCGCCTCAGCTCCAGGATTGCGCAGCTTTCACCCAAGCCTGAGACTCCATGGCCTCGTCAGCGGGAGAGTGGCTCCTGTGAGGGCCAGTGTTTGGCCAAGAGAATCCTCAGAGTTTATCATTGATCCTTGTTCAAATTAGGATGATAATTTTTCCAGGAGCTGTTTCCAGTCTATTGGTGTCGTAATTGGTTCTGGTGGGCTTCACCATTCCACGTTTAGTTCTCCAATCCTGAGCTTTGATGTCTGCTTCTTTTGATTTTTCTGAAGGGAGGTTCTCCTTTAGGTAAAAACTGGTCTATATTTCCTTCCAGAGGGATGATATAATACTGAGCACAATTGAAACTGGAAGTACATTGT
>NC_046172.1:31765482-31775347 GCF_011064425.1 Rattus rattus
ACTAAGCCACTACCTAAAGACTATACATGGACTGACCCTGGACTCTGACCTCATAGGTAGCAATGAATATCCTAGTAAGAGCACCAGTGGAAGGGGAAGCCCTGGGTCCTGCTAAGACTGAACCCCCAGTGAACTAGACTGTTGGGGAGAGGGCGGCAATGGGGGGAGGGTGGGGAGGGGAACACCCATAAGGAAGGGGGGGAGGGAAGGGGATGTTTGCCCAGAAACCGGGAAAGGGAATAACACTCGAAATGTAAATAAGAAATATTCAAGTTAATAAAAAAAAAAGAATATTCTTTTAACTAAACAACTAAATATATTGTTCCATTTATTCACATATTATGATGTTTAGCTTTTTAAAACAACTTATAAATAAAGATTAGTTTGTGAAAAATAGTTGAAATAGAAACAAGAAAAATAAAATAAAGAGACTAAGCTAATCCAGCTCAGTTGGTAGAGGACTTAATGTGAAAGCATTGAAGATTGATTTTAGATCCTTGGCATTCACAGAAAAAGTCAGGCATGGCTGTGCATGTCTGTGACTCCAATGCTGAGGAAGCAGAGACAATTTCTGTAGCTCACCTGCAAGCCAGCCAGTTTGGCTAAATTGATAAATTCTAGGTTCAGAACCTGGAGTGGAGAGTAATTAAGAAAGAAACCTGATGTCAACTGAACACACACAAACACACACATACAAGCAAGATAATCAAACCAATAAAAAAAACAAGTGAAAAGGAGATTTGAATGCTGATGGCCTTGATTTGATCACTACAAATATTAAGTTACCAATTGCCCTCCATTAATATCTATGAATTTGTGTCAAATTAAAAAAACAAGGAGAAAGAATAAGAGAGATTTAGGGAAAAGAAGAGACGAATCAAGGGCTGCAGTCTTTATACAGGTTTAGGAGATTACTGAAAAATCAGTGAAGATTTGTGAACAGGAAAATGTAAAACTTGGGTGACAGTCATGAATTACTATTACTTTTTAAGTGTGTAGTATCCCAAACTGGCCTCAAACTTGATTCTCTTTGCTTTACTTCTTCACACATTTTCCTGTACCACCACAACCAGAAATGGAAGTATTATCAAGGAAAGAAACTACTATCAAAAATCAAGTGAAGTAGAACATTTTAATAAATTTAAACAAAGAAGAAAGGGATTAAACTTATAACATAAAATCTCCCATAATTTATAAACTCAAACCCATAAGAATGTTCTCAAATAACACTATTTTTGACTAAAGATATTTTATGTAAAACAATACAACTTACATATTAAATAAAAGTATAAGAGTATGATTTGATATAGTCTTAAACCAAAGGAAAAAATAAAGCCTCTCTGAAGCACTGACTTTCCTGGAACTCATTCTGTAGACCAGGCTGGCCTCAAACTCAGAGATCTACCTGCCTCTGACTCAAGAGTGGTGGTATTAAAGTTGTGTGCCATCACCACCCACTCATTAGATTTCTTGGCAACAGTTTTTCAGACTGGAATGAAGTAGTATCTCAAAAAATTAGTATATTTTAAAATTGTATTGTTGATAATTTCAAAAGTATATGCAATTTACTTTCATCATGATCACTTACCACTCTCCCCTCCAATTCCCCTAAAGCATACACTTCTATCTTTGTATCTTCATTGTTCATGTTACCCAATGTGTTAAGCCAGTGTTTCCCATAATTTCGTGGGTATGACACCATCCACTGGATCAGGGGAACACTATCAGTGGCCATATGCCCAAATTAAAATTACTCCTTCCCCAGCAGCCCTAAACTATCAATGAGAGCCCTCGTCCAATCCATGTTTGATCTTGTTCATATACCATGTGATAATATCAAGTTTTTATAAACCCTTCGAGAAATAGTGATCGTAATTCCTGTTACAAAGTCATTACTACCTAGAAACCTTGATAAAGTATCAAAAGGGAATGAAATGAAAGGGAATCATATGGATTTACCTGGTATCAATAGAACATTTCATACTAAAACAAAAGAATATAACTTCTTCTCAGCACCTCATGGTACCATCTCCAAAACTGACCATATAATCAGTCACAAAACGGGCCTCAACAGATACAAGAAGACTGAAATAATCTCATGCATCCTATCACATCACCATGGACTAAGGCTGGTCTTCAATAAAAAGAAAAACAAGAGAAAGGCCACATACGCATGGAAGTTGAACAATGCTTTACTCAATGATAACTTGGTCAGGAAGAAATAAAAGAAATTAAAAACTTTTTAGAATTTAATGAAAATGAAGGCACAACATACCCAAACTTATGGGACACAATGAAGGCAGTGCTAAAAGGAAAACTCATAGCTCTGAGTGTCTGCAAAAAGAAACAAGAGGGAGCATACACTAGCAGCTTGACAGCACACCTAAAACTCTAGAATTAAAAGAAGCAAATACACCCAAGAGGAATAGAAGGCAGGAAATAATTAAACTCAGGGCTGAAGTCAACCAAGTAGAAACAAAATGAACTATACAAAGAATCAACAAAACCGGGAGCTAGGTTTTGGAGAAAATCAACAAGATAGATAAACCCTTAACCAGACTAACCAGAGGCCACAGAGACAGTATCCATATTAAGAAAATCAGAAATGAAAAGGGATATGTAACAACAGAAACTGAGGAAATTCAAAAAATCTTCAGATCCTACTACAAAAACCCATACTCAACAAAACTGGGAAATCTGGTTGAACAGGACAATTTTCTAGACAGATACCAGGTAACCAAGTTAAATCAGGATCAGACAAACCACCTGAACAGTCCCATAACTCCTAAAGAAATAGAAACATTTTAAAAGTCTCCCAACCAAAAAAGCCCAGGACCAGATGGGTTCAGTGCAGAATTCTATCAGACCTTCATAGAAGAAGACCTCATACCAATACTGTCCAAACTATTCCACAAAATAGAAACAGAAGGAACACTACCCAATTCCTTCTATGAAGCCACAATTACCTTTATACCTAAACCACATAAAGACCCAACAAATAAAGAGAACTTCAGACCAAATACCCTTACGAATATCGACACAAAAATACTCAATGAAATCCTTGCAAACTGAATCCAAGAACACATCAAAACAATCATCTATCATGATCAAGTAGGCTTCATCCCAGGGATGCAGGGATAGTTCAATATACAGAAATTCATCAAAGTAATCCACTATATAAACAAACTCAAAGTAAAAACCCACATGATCATCTCATTAGATGCTGAGAAAGCATTTGACAAAATTCAACACGCCTTCATGACAAAAGTCCTGGAAAAATCAGGAACTCAAGGCCCATACCTAAACATAGTAAAAGCAATATACAGCAAACCACCAATATGGAGAGAAACTTGAAGCAATCCCACTAAAATCAGGGACTAGACAAGGCTGCCCCACTCTCTCTGTAGTTATTCAATAGAGTACTCAAAGTCCTAGCCAGAGCAATCAGACAACAAAAGTAGGTCAAGGGTTGGGGATTTAGCTCAGTGGTAGAGCTCTTGCCCTAGGGAAGCAAGGCCCGGTTCGGTCCCCAGCCTGAAAAAGAACCAAAAAAAAAAAAAAAATAGGTCAAAAGCATAGAAATTGGAAAGGAAGAAGTCAAAATATCACTATTTGCAGATGATATGATAGTATACTTAAGTGGCCCCAAAAGTTCCACCAGAGAACTACTAAGCCTGAAAAACAACTTCAGCAAAGTGGCTGGGTATAAAATAAACTCAAACAAATCAGTAGCCTTCCTCTACTCAAAGGATAAACAGGATGAGAAAGAAATTAGGGAAATGACACTCTTCACAATAGTCACAAATAACATAAAATGCCTTGGTGTGACTCGAACCAAGCAAGTGAAAGATGTTTATGACAAGAACTTCACATCTCTGAAGAAAGAAATTGAAGAAGATCTCAGAAAATAGAAAGACCTCCTATGCTCATGGATTGGCAGTTTTAATATAGTAAAAATGGCCATTTTACCAAAAATGGTAAATCAATCAAAATTCAATGCAATCCCCATCAAAATTTCAACCCAATTCTTCACAGAGTTAGACAGAACAATTTGCAAATTCATCTGGAATAACAAAAAACCCAGGATAGCTAAAACTATCCTCAACAATAAAAGGACTTCCAGGGGAATCACTATCCCTGAACTCAAGCAGTATTACAGAGGAATAGTGATAAAAACTGCATGGTATTGGTACAGAGACAGACAGATAGACCAGAATTGAAGACCCAGAAATGAACCCATACACCTATAGTCACTTGATTTTTGACAAAGAAGTCAAAACCATCCAATGGAAAAGATAGCATTTTCAACAAATGGTGTTGGTTCAACTGGAGTTCAGCATGTAGAAGAATGCAAATCAATCCATTCTTATCACCCTGTACAAAGCTTAAGTCCAAGTGCATCAAGGACCTCCACATTAAATCAGATACACTCAAACTAATAGAAGAAAAACTAGGGAAGCATCTCGAACACATGGGCACTGGAGAAAATTTCCTGAACAAAACACCAATGGCTTATGCTCTAAGATCAAGAATCAACAAATGGGATTTCATAAAACTGCAAAGCTTCTGTAAGGCAAAGGACACTGTCGTTAGGACAAAACAGCAACCAACAGAATGGGAAAAGATCTTTACCAATCCTATAACTGATAGAGGGCTTATATCCAAAATATACAAAGAACTCACGAAGTTAGCCTCTAGAGAGCCAAATAACCCTATTAAAAATTGGGGTACAGAGCTAACCAACAATTCTCAATATTGAATGGCTGAGAAGCACCTAAAGAAATATTCAACATCCTTTGTCATCAGGGAAATGCAAATAAAAACAACCCTGAGATTCTGCCCTATAACAGTCAAAATGGCTAAGATCAAAACTCAGGTGACAGCAGATGCTGACTAGAATGTGGAGAAAGAGGAACACCCCTCCATTATTGGTGGGATTGAAAGCTGGTACAAGCACTCTGGGAATCAGTCTGGAGGTTTCTCAGAAATTTGGCCATAGTACTATCTGAGTACCTGGTTATACATCTCCTGGGCATATACCCAAAAGATGCTCCAACATATAACAAGAACACCTGCTCCACGATCTTAATTGCAGCCTTATTTATAATAGCCAGAAGATGAAAAGAATCCAGATGTCTTTCAACCGAGGAATGGATACAGAAAATATATCAGAGTACCCAAGAAACAATTCACAGATCATATGAAGTTCAAGAAGAAGGAAGACCAAAATGTGGATGCTTCAGTCCTTCTTAGAAGGGAGAACAAAATACTCATGAGAGCAAATACAGGGACAAAGATTGGAACAGGTAATGAAGAAAAGGTCATCCAGAGACTGTCCCACCTGGGGATCCATCCCATATGCAGCCACCAAACCCAGCCACTATTTCTGATGCCAAGAAGTGCTTGCCGACAGGAACCTGATGTGGATGTCTCCTGAGAGGCTCTGCCAGAATGTTATTGATACTGATGAGGATGCTTGCAGCTAACAATTGGACTGAGCACAGGGATCCCAATGGAAGAGTTAAAGAAAGGACTGAAGGAGCTGAAGAGTTTTGCAACCCCATAGGAAGAACAACAATATCAACCAACCAGAAACTCCAGAGCTCCCAGGGACTAAACCACCAACCAGTGAGTATACTTGGAAGGACCCATGGCTCCAGGCACATATGTAGCTGAGGATGACATTGTCTGGCATTAATAGGAAGAGAAGCCCTTGGTCCTGTGAAGGCTTGTTTCCCCAGTGTAGGGGAATGCCAGGGTGCTGAGGTGGAGTGGGTGAGTAGGAGTGGGGTCATCTTCATAGAAGCAGGGGGAGGGGGAGGGAGATGATAAAGGGGGGAAACTACATAAACTATTATTCTAAATATGTATATATATACATATATTTCAATAAAAATCCCACCCAAATGAACATAGAAGGAACTACTGATTTCTTAATATGATTCAACAATATACTTCATGATAAAGGTTGACTCCTTTTCTCCTTTAATGTATCACAGGTTTAACAGATTTCAACAGTCCTATACAATACTGTACTGGATGTCCCAGTCTTTACAACTAATCATATAAAGGTCATGAAATGTATCCAATTTGAAAAGAGAGAAATGTCTTTACATACAAACTATGTTTTCTTTCATGTAGAAGCCACAGGAACACTATTGGAAATAACCACTAAGTTTAACAAAGCCACAGTACAAATATAAAGTCCAACCCCTTTCTATTCACGATCAATGAATAATCCTAAATGGGACTAAAATAATTCAATCACGATGGTATAAAAAGAATGCTTATAATAAATACATTTTTGAGGGTTCTGAGGAGGATGACAGATTAGAAAATTCTTCATTGGAACAAGGCAGTAGTGGCTCATACCTTTAATCCCAGCATTCTCAAGGTAGAAACAGGTGGCAGAGTTTGAGGCCAGCCTGGTCTACAGAGCAAGTTCCAGGATAGCCAGAGGTATACCAGAGAGAAACCCTGTTTCAAAAAAAAGACAAAGACAAAAACAAAAAAACCAAAACAAACAAAAAACTCATTGGTGTTACTCAAAGTACAAAGTCAAGATAATACATAATAATTTGTATTCTCACCAAAGACAAAATCTGTAAATAAATTTGTAACTGAAATCTCCATGGAGAAGAAAAAGGGAGTAGCCTCAAATTGGTGCAAGCTGTACTGTGTGGTTTTGACCATGGTCATGGGAAATAGCCAGGAAAGATTCTCCCAGCACAGGGACACATGCATGCACACACGCACACACACACTGCAGGAACAATTAGCTGGACTGACCAAGGGCTGCAAACACTGTTGTCAGTGAAACCTGGAACCAGTGAAGACTGTGCAACCTGGAATTTGAGAACCTGAAGCAGAGGGTCAGCTCCAGCATGTAGGACTCAGACTGAGGTCAGTAGGGTCTGCCAGCAAAGGCTCACATTCTTCTCAACTGCTTTGCCACAAACCACGGAAACAAGAAGTGTGGGACTAAGACTTAAACATACTATTGGCAGAGGTCAGTGGAGGCTGTACTCGTGGAAAGTGAAGTGTCACCTCTGGAGACTTCTGTCATTGCCTTGATATATGACAACAGGGCAACTAAAAATTCAGAAATCAAAGTTGCACCATACATTCAACCAAAAAAAGTAATTTGCTTAAACACCATTGATCCAACTATCTATCCCAAATCCAGCTTTTTTAGTTTTAACTAGAATATTAAAATGCACCTCTAAATATGGGCATGTTGGCATGTGCCTTTAATCCTAGCATGAGGCAGAGGCAGAGGCAGAGGAAGAGGCAGAGGCAGAGGCAGAGGCAGAGGCAGAGGCAGAGAGAGGCAGAGGCAGAGAGGCAGAGGCAGAGGGCAGAGGCAGGGCAGAGAGGCAGAGGCAGAGGCAGACACAGAGGCAGAGAGGCAGAGGCAGAGAGTCAGAGAGGGGAGAGAGGCAGAGGGCAGGCAGAGGCAGAGGCAGAGAGGAGAGGCAGAGAGGCAGAGGCAGAGAGGCAGAGGCAGAGACAGAGGCAGAGAGGTAGAGGCAGAGAGGCAGAGAGCAGGGAAGAGAGGCAGGCAAGAGAGAGGTAGAGGCAGAGGCAGAGGCAGAGGCAATTTGAGGCCAGCCTGTTTTGAAATAATAAAACACCTTTCCAATCAGTGGTTTGCATCATGAAACAATGCAAGAAGGGAAAGGACTTCAAAACTCATCACACCAAGAAATGCTGGCTGATGAGATAATATTTTTATGTATTATTCTTTTTTACTTTATATTGTCATCTTTTGTTATTATTGCATCTAATTTTCTAATTTTTAATTCTTAACAAACATAACTTGCTTTAGTTTTTATATTATTCAATTATACTTTATGTCTCTTCTGTTCTCATTCCATTGTGTACTCCCTATCATTCTCATACACAAACCATATAACTGTTCTCTTGTCTCTACTTAGTTTCCTTCTCCTTTTCCCCATCCCTTCCTATTTTGAACCATATCCCAATGTCTCTTTTCTATTTACTTTCCCTTCAAGTCTTTTCTAGGTCATAGAACACCACTAATCCCTATCCTTACAATCTTTACTGAGGGTACTTCTTTTCTCTTTTAATCTTTCTAATAGTTTAGGGTACACTCTAACATTCTTATTGTTCGCTTTTAGTGATTGTCCTCTGAGCAAAACAAGCACAACCTTGGAGCAGTCATCTGTGCCCCCCTTGCAAAAGGTCACACCAGCTGGGTTTGTTGATTGTCTACACCACATGGTATAAACTTTCTCACCTGAGTAGTCACACTACTCTCGAACAGCTGTTGTCTGCAATGCTGTCTTATTTGAACTGCATGTGGCCTGGGGGTGGGGAATGCCAAGGTGTTCCTTTGTTGTGTGAAGAAGCCATTACCTTTGCTGGGTAAAGGCTTTCTAGGTGCAGCCCATTTTTGGGAAGGAATGCCCTCATCCCTGTTAGGACCTACTCACCTATACTCTTTAAGGAAGTCAGATAAACATATTGGTTCCCCACAGTGAACATTGCTGTAATCATGCCTCAGTTTCTTGTTGAAACTTTAGGAGAAGGAGTAGATATTATTTATGTCTCTCTCAATGAAGGAATTGTATCAGCATATATTATTCCCCAATATTATTTATTGAAGTTAAAGAAATGACTTTTTTTTAATCTTTATTAACTTGAGTATTTCTTATTTACATTTCAATTGTAAAACTCAAGAAATTACTTTTAACTAGCTATTTCTACATTGGCATAGTATGCTCACCAAGAAGTTGTGATTGCCTCTTCCACTAATAATATTCTTCTCAACTCTCAGAATGTAGGAGATTGCACCCAGTGCCCCAGGATTTGAACTGAGAGATTAGCTACTAAACCATGCATTACTACAACCTAGCCCTACTTGAACATTGCGAATTCTTTTTTTTTTTTTCTTTATTGACTTGAGTATTTCTTATTTACTTTTCAATTGTTATTCCTTTTCCTGTTTTCCGCCACATCCTCTAACCCTTTCCTCCCCTTCTATATGGGTGTTCCCCTCCCCATCCTCCCCTATTTACTGCCCTCCCCCAACAATAATCCCATTCACTGGGGTTCAGTCTAGGGACAGGGCATCCCCTTCCACCAGTGCTCTTACTAGGCTATCTCATTACTACCTCATGAGTTTGGAGCCCAGGGTCCAGTCCATGTATAGTCTTTTGGGTAGTGGCTTAGTCCTAGGAAGTGCCTGTTGTTTTGGCATTGTTGTTCATATGGGGTCTTGAGCCCCTTCAAGCTCTTCTTCTCCAGTCCTTTTCTCTGATTCCTTCAACAGGGGTCCCCTTCTCAGTTCAGTGGTTTTGCTGGCATTCACTATGTATTTTTCTGTATTCTTGGCTGTGTCTCTCAGGAGAGAGATCCATCCGTTCCTGTGTCAGCCTGCACTTCTTGCTTCAATCCATCTTATCTAGTTTGGTGGCTGTATATGTATGGGCCAAATGTGGGGCAGGCTCTGAATGGATGTTCCTTCTGCCTCTGTTCTAAATCATTTCCCTATTCCCTGCCAAGGGGTATTCTTGTTCTCTTTTTTAAAGAATAGAGCAAGCATCTACATTTTGGCTTATCCTTCTTGTCATTTCATGTCTTGCATCTAGGTAATTCACATTTTGGGCTTAATAGCCATTTATCAATGAGTATATACCATGTGTTTTTCTGTGATTGGGTACTTCAATTAGGATGATATTTTCCAGTTCCATCTATTTGCCTATGAATTTCATAAAGTCATTGTTTTTGATAGCTGAGTAATATTCCATTGTGTAGATGTACCACATTTTCTGTATCCATTCCTCTGTTGAAGGGCATCTGGGTTCTTTCCAGCTTCTGGCTATTATAAATAAGGCTGCGA